>NW_027144122.1:0-41773 GCF_026170545.1 Melanerpes formicivorus | reverse complement strand
CCTGTGCTGAGATACAGGCTGCTCCAACCTGCTGTAAAATGCTTGATTTCGAGAGTGAGCGAAACTAATGAAAACATTGTTGGGGGTAAAACCTAAAGGGAAAGACCTAGCACCAAATCCAATTTGCCATCTGATCTAACTTCTGGAGGCAGTCAAAATGAGCCTTAGAATTCTTCCCCTACCTTATTCCTGTGCTGAGATACAGGCTGCTCCAACCTGCCTGTAAAATGCATGATTTCGAGAGTGAGCGAAACTAATGAAAACATTGTATTGGGGTAAACCTAAAGGGAAAGACCTAGCACCAAATCCAATTTGCCATCTGATCTAACTTCTGGAGGCAGTCAAAATGAGCCTTAGAATTCTTCCCTACCTTATTCCTGTGCTGAGATACAGGCTGCTCCAACCTGCTGTAAAATGCTTGATTTCGAGAGTGAGCGAAACTAATGAAAACATTGTTGGGGTAAAACCTAAAGGGAAAGACCTAGCACCAAATCCAATTTGCCATCTGATCTAACTTCTGGAGGCAGTCAAAATGAGCCTTAGAATTCTTCCCTACCTTATTCCTGTGCTGAGATACAGGCTGCTCCAACCTGCTGTAAAATGCTTGATTTCGAGAGTGAGCGAAACTAATGAAAACATTGTTGGGGTAAAACCTAAAGGGAAAGACCTAGCACCAAATCCAATTTGCCATCTGATCTAACTTCTGGAGGCAGTCAAAATGATCCTTAGAATTCTTCCCTACCTTATTCCTGTGCTGAGATACAGGCTGCTCCAACCTGCTGTAAAAATGCTTGATTTCGAGAGTGAGCGAAACTAATGAAAACATTGTTGGGGTAAAACCTAAAGGGAAAGACCTAGCACCAAATCCAATTTGCCATCTGATCTAACTTCTGGAGGCAGTCAAAATGATCCTTAGAATTCTTCCCTACCTTATTCCTGTGCTGAGATTCAGGCTGCTCCAACCTGCTGTAAATTGCTTGATTTCGAGAGTGAGCGAAACTAATGAAAACATTGTTGGGGTAAAACCTAAAGGGAAAGACCTAGCACCAAATCCAATTTGCCATCTGATCTAACTTCTGGAGGCAGTCAAAATGATCCTTAGAATTCTTCCCTACCTTATTCCTGTGCTGAGATACAGGCTGCTCCAACCTGCTGTAAAATGCTTGATTTCGAGAGTGAGCGAAACTAATGAAAACATTGTTGGGGTAAAACCTAAAGGGAAAGACCTAGCACCAAATCCAATTTGCCATCTGATCTAACTTCTGGAGGCAGTCAAAATGATCCCTAGAATTCTTCCCTACCTTATTCCTGTGCTGAGATACAGGCTGCTCCAACCTGCTGTAAAATGCTTGATTTCGAGAGTGAGCGAAACTAATGAAAACATTGTTGGGGTAAAAACCTAAAGGGAAAGACCTAGCACCAAATCCAATTTTGCCATCTGAATCTAACTTCTGGAGGCAGTCAAAATGAGCCTTAGAATTCTTCCCTACCTTATTCCTGTGCTGAGATACAGGCTGCTCCAACCTGCTGTAAAATGCTTGATTTCGAGAGTGAGCGAAACTAATGAAAACATTGTTGGGGTAAAACCTAAAGGGAAAGACCTAGCACCAAATCCAATTTGCCATCTGATCTAACTTCTGGAGGCAGTCAAAATGATCCTTAGAATTCTTCCCTACCTTATTCCTGTGCTGAGATACAGGCTGCTCCAACCTGCTGTAAAATGCTTGATTTCGAGAGTGAGCGAAACTAATGAAAACATTGTTGGGGGTAAAACCTAAAGGGAAAGACCTAGCACCAAATCCAATTTGCCATCTGATCTAACTTCTGGAGGCAGTCAAAATGAGCCTTAGAATTCTTCCCTACCTTATTCCTGTGCTGAGATACAGGCTGCTCCAACCTGCTGTAAAATGCTTGATTTCGAGAGTGAGCGAAACTAATGAAAACATTGTTGGGGTAAAACCTAAAGGGAAAGACCTAGCACCAAATCCAATTTGCCATCTGATCTAACTTCTGGAGGCAGTCAAAATGATCCTTAGAATTCTTCCCTACCTTATTCCTGTGCTGAGATACAGGCTGCTCCAACCTGCTGTAAAATGCTTGATTTCGAGAGTGAGCGAAACTAATGAAAAACATTGTTGGGGTAAAACCTAAAGGGAAAGACCTAGCACCAAATCCAATTTGCCATCTGATCTAACTTCTGGAGGCAGTCAAAATGAGCCTTAGAATTCTTCCCTACCTTATTCCTGTGCTGAGATACAGGGCTGCTCCAACCTGCTGTAAAATGCTTGATTTCGAGAGTGAGCGAAACTAATGAAAACATTGTTGGGGTAAAACCTAAAGGGAAAGACCTAGCACCAAATCCAATTTGCCATCTGATCTAACTTCTGGAGGCAGTCAAAATGAGCCTTAGAATTCTTCCCTACCTTATTCCTGTGCTGAGATACAGGCTGCTCCAACCTGCTGTAAAATGCTTGATTTCGAGAGTGAGCGAAACTAATGAAAACATTGTTGGGGTAAAACCTAAAGGGAAAGACCTAGCACCAAATCCAATTTGCCATCTGATCTAACTTCTGGAGGCAGTCAAAATGAGCCTTAGAATTCTTCCCTACCTTATTCCTGTGCTGAGATACAGGCTGCTCCAACCTGCTGTAAAATGCTTGATTTCGAGAGTGAGCGAAACTAATGAAAACATTGTTGGGGTAAAACCTAAAGGGAAAGACCTAGCACCAAATCCAATTTGCCATCTGATCTAACTTCTGGAGGCAGTCAAAATGAGCCTTAGAATTCTTCCCTACCTTATTCCTGTGCTGAGATACAGGCTGCTCCAACCTGCTGTAAAATGCTTGATTTCGAGAGTGAGCGAAACTAATGAAAACATTGTTGGGGTAAAACCTAAAGGGAAAGACCTAGCACCAAATCCAATTTGCCATCTGATCTAACTTCTGGAGGCAGTCAAAATGAGCCTTAGAATTCTTCCCTACCTTATTCCTGTGCTGAGATACAGGCTGCTCCAACCTGCTGTAAAATGCTTGATTTCGAGAGTGAGCGAAACTAATGAAAACATTGTTGGGGTAAAACCTAAAGGGAAAGACCTAGCACCAAATCCAATTTGCCATCTGATCTAACTTCTGGAGGCAGTCAAAATGAGCCTTAGAATTCTTCCCTACCTTATTCCTGTGCTGAGATACAGGCTGCTCCAACCTGCTGTAAAATGCTTGATTTCGAGAGTGAGCGAAACTAATGAAAACATTGTTGGGGTAAAACCTAAAGGGAAAGACCTAGCACCAAATCCAATTTGCCATCTGATCTAACTTCTGGAGGCAGTCAAAATGAGCCTTAGAATTCTTCCCTACCTTATTCCTGTGCTGAGATACAGGCTGCTCCAACCTGCTGTAAAATGCTTGATTTCGAGAGTGAGCGAAACTAATGAAAACATTGTTGGGGTAAAACCTAAAGGGAAAGACCTAGCACCAAATCCAATTTGCCATCTGATCTAACTTCTGGAGGCAGTCAAAATGAGCCTTAGAATTCTTCCCTACCTTATTCCTGTGCTGAGATACAGGCTGCTCCAACCTGCTGTAAAATGCTTGATTTCGAGAGTGAGCGAAACTAATGAAAACATTGTTGGGGTAAAACCTAAAGGGAAAGACCTAGCACCAAATCCAATTTGCCATCTGATCTAACTTCTGGAGGCAGTCAAAATGATCCTTAGAATTCTTCCCTACCTTATTCCTGTGCTGAGATACAGGCTGCTCCAACCTGCTGTAAAATGCTTGATTTCGAGAGTGAGCGAAACTAATGAAAACATTGTTGGGGTAAAACCTAAAGGGAAAGACCTAGCACCAAATCCAATTTGCCATCTGATCTAACTTCTGGAGGCAGTCAAAATGAGCCTTAGAATTCTTCCCTACCTTATTCCTGTGCTGAGATACAGGCTGCTCCAACCTGCTGTAAAATGCTTGATTTCGAGAGTGAGCGAAACTAATGAAAACATTGTTGGGGTAAAACCTAAAGGGAAAGACCTAGCACCAAATCCAATTTGCCATCTGATCTAACTTCTGGAGGCAGTCAAAATGAGCCTTAGAATTCTTCCCTACCTTATTGCCTGTGCTGAGATACAGGCTGCTCCAACCTGCTGTAAAATGCTTGATTTCGAGAGTGAGCGAAACTAATGAAAACATTGTTGGGGTAAAACCTAAAGGGAAAGACCTAGCACCAAATCCAATTTGCCATCTGATCTAACTTCTGGAGGCAGTCAAAATGATCCTTAGAATTCTTCCCTACCTTATTCCTGTGCTGAGATACAGGCTGCTCCAACCTGCTGTAAAATGCTTGATTTCGAGAGTGAGCGAAACTAATGAAAACATTGTTGGGGTAAAACCTAAAGGGAAAGACCTAGCACCAAATCCAATTTGCCATCTGATCTAACTTCTGGAGGCAGTCAAAATGAGCCTTAGAATTCTTCCCTACCTTATTCCTGTGCTGAGATACAGGCTGCTCCAACCTGCTGTAAAAATGCTTGATTTCGAGAGTGAGCGAAACTAATGAAAACATTGTTGGGGTAAAACCTAAAGGGAAAGACCTAGCACCAAATCCAATTTGCCATCTGATCTAACTTCTGGAGGCAGTCAAAATGATCCTTAGAATTCTTCCCTACCTTATTCCTGTGCTGAGATACAGGCTGCTCCAACCTGCTGTAAAATGCTTGATTTCGAGAGTGAGCGAAACTAATGAAAACATTGTTGGGGTAAAACCTAAAGGGAAAGACCTAGCACCAAATCCAATTTGCCATCTGATCTAACTTCTGGAGGCAGTCAAAATGATCCTTAGAATTCTTCCCTACCTTATTCCTGTGCTGAGATACAGGCTGCTCCAACCTGCTGTAAAATGCTTGATTTCGAGAGTGAGCGAAACTAATGAAAACATTGTTGGGGTAAAACCTAAAGGGAAATACCTAGCACCAAATCCAATTTGCCATCTGATCTAACTTCTGGAGGCAGTCAAAATGATCCTTAGAATTCTTCCCTACCTTATTCCTGTGCTGAGATACAGGCTGCTCCAACCTGCTGTAAAATGCTTGATTTCGAGAGTGAGCGAAACTAATGAAAACATTGTTGGGGTAAAACCTAAAGGGAAAGACCTAGCACCAAATCCAATTTGCCATCTGATCTAACTTCTGGAGGCAGTCAAAATGATCCCTAGAATTCTTCCCTACCTTATTCCTGTGCTGAGATACAGGCTGCTCCAACCTGCTGTAAAATGCTTGATTTCGAGAGTGAGCGAAACTAATGAAAACATTGTTGGGGTAAAACCTAAAGGGAAAGACCTAGCACCAAATCCAATTTGCCATCTGATCTAACTTCTGGAGGCAGTCAAAATGAGCCTTAGAATTCTTCCCTACCTTATTCCTGTGCTGAGATACAGGCTGCTCCAACCTGCTGTAAAATGCTTGATTTCGAGAGTGAGCGAAACTAATGAAAACATTGTTGGGGTAAAACCTAAAGGGAAAGACCTAGCACCAAATCCAATTTGCCATCTGATCTAACTTCTGGAGGCAGTCAAAATGATCCTTAGAATTCTTCCCTACCTTATTCCTGTGCTGAGATACAGGCTGCTCCAACCTGCTGTAAAATGCTTGATTTCGAGAGTGAGCGAAACTAATGAAAACATTGTTGGGGTAAAACCTAAAGGGAAAGACCTAGCACCAAATCCAATTTGCCATCTGATCTAACTTCTGGAGGCAGTCAAAATGAGCCTTAGAATTCTTCCCTACCTTATTCCTGTGCTGAGATACAGGCTGCTCCAACCTGCTGTAAAATGCTTGATTTCGAGAGTGAGCGAAACTAATGAAAACATTGTTGGGGTAAAACCTAAAGGGAAAGACCTAGCACCAAATCCAATTTGCCATCTGATCTAACTTCTGGAGGCAGTCAAAATGATCCTTAGAATTCTTCCCTACCTTATTCCTGTGCTGAGATACAGGCTGCTCCAACCTGCTGTAAAATGCTTGATTTCGAGAGTGAGCGAAACTAATGAAAACATTGTTGGGGTAAAACCTAAAGGGAAAGACCTAGCACCAAATCCAATTTGCCATCTGATCTAACTTCTGGAGGCAGTCAAAATGAGCCTTAGAATTCTTCCCTACCTTATTCCTGTGCTGAGATACAGGCTGCTCCAACCTGCTGTAAAATGCTTGATTTCGAGAGTGAGCGAAACTAATGAAAACATTGTTGGGGTAAAACCTAAAGGGAAAGACCTAGCACCAAATCCAATTTGCCATCTGATCTAACTTCTGGAGGCAGTCAAAATGAGCCTTAGAATTCTTCCCTACCTTATTCCTGTGCTGAGATACAGGCTGCTCCAACCTGCTGTAAAATGCTTGATTTCGAGAGTGAGCGAAACTAATGAAAACATTGTTGGGGTAAAACCTAAAGGGAAAGACCTAGCACCAAATCCAATTTGCCATCTGATCTAACTTCTGGAGGCAGTCAAAATGATCCTTAGAATTCTTCCCTACCTTATTCCTGTGCTGAGATACAGGCTGCTCCAACCTGCTGTAAAATGCTTGATTTCGAGAGTGAGCGAAACTAATGAAAACATTGTTGGGGTAAAAACCTAAAGGGAAAGACCTAGCACCAAATCCAATTTGCCATCTGATCTAACTTCTGGAGGCAGTCAAAATGAGCCTTAGAATTCTTCCCTACCTTATTCCTGTGCTGAGATACAGGCTGCTCCAACCTGCTGTAAAATGCTTGATTTCGAGAGTGAGCGAAACTAATGAAAACATTGTTGGGGTAAAACCTAAAGGGAAAGACCTAGCACCAAATCCAATTTGCCATCTGATCTAACTTCTGGAGGCAGTCAAAATGAGCCTTAGAATTCTTCCCTACCTTATTCCTGTGCTGAGATACAGGCTGCTCCAACCTGCTGTAAAATGCTTGATTTCGAGAGTGAGCGAAACTAATGAAAACATTGTTGGGGTAAAACCTAAAGGGAAAGACCTAGCACCAAATCCAATTTGCCATCTGATCTAACTTCTGGAGGCAGTCAAAATGAGCCTTAGAATTCTTCCCTACCTTATTCCTGTGCTGAGATACAGGCTGCTCCAACCTGCTGTAAAATGCTTGATTTCGAGAGTGAGCGAAACTAATGAAAACATTGTTGGGGTAAAACCTAAAGGGAAAGACCTAGCACCAAATCCAATTTGCCATCTGATCTAACTTCTGGAGGCAGTCAAAATGAGCCTTAGAATTCTTCCCTACCTTATTCCTGTGCTGAGATACAGGCTGCTCCAACCTGCTGTAAAATGCTTGATTTCGAGAGTGAGCGAAACTAATGAAAACATTGTTGGGGTAAAACCTAAAGGGAAAGACCTAGCACCAAATCCAATTTGCCATCTGATCTAACTTCTGGAGGCAGTCAAAATGATCCTTAGAATTCTTCCCTACCTTATTCCTGTGCTGAGATACAGGCTGCTCCAACCTGCTGTAAAATGCTTGATTTCGAGAGTGAGCGAAACTAATGAAAACATTGTTGGGGTAAAAACCTAAAGGGAAAGACCTAGCACCAAATCCAATTTGCCATCTGATCTAACTTCTGGAGGCAGTCAAAATGAGCCTTAGAATTCTTCCCTACCTTATTCCTGTGCTGAGATACAGGCTGCTCCAACCTGCTGTAAAATGCTTGATTTCGAGAGTGAGCGAAACTAATGAAAACATTGTTGGGGTAAAACCTAAAGGGAAAGACCTAGCACCAAATCCAATTTGCCATCTGATCTAACTTCTGGAGGCAGTCAAAATGATCCTTAGAATTCTTCCCTACCTTATTCCTGTGCTGAGATACAGGCTGCTCCAACCTGCTGTAAAATGCTTGATTTCGAGAGTGAGCGAAACTAATGAAAACATTGTTGGGGTAAAACCTAAAGGGAAAGACCTAGCACCAAATCCAATTTGCCATCTGATCTAACTTCTGGAGGCAGTCAAAATGAGCCTTAGAATTCTTCCCTACCTTATTCCTGTGCTGAGATACAGGCTGCTCCAACCTGCTGTAAAATGCTTGATTTCGAGAGTGAGCGAAACTAATGAAAACATTGTTGGGGTAAAACCTAAAGGGAAAGACCTAGCACCAAATCCAATTTGCCATCTGATCTAACTTCTGGAGGCAGTCAAAATGAGCCTTAGAATTCTTCCCTACCTTATTCCTGTGCTGAGATACAGGCTGCTCCAACCTGCTGTAAAATGCTTGATTTCGAGAGTGAGCGAAACTAATGAAAACATTGTTGGGGTAAAACCTAAAGGGAAAGACCTAGCACCAAATCCAATTTGCCATCTGATCTAACTTCTGGAGGCAGTCAAAATGATCCTTAGAATTCTTCCCTACCTTATTCCTGTGCTGAGATACAGGCTGCTCCAACCTGCTGTAAAATGCTTGATTTCGAGAGTGAGCGAAACTAATGAAAACATTGTTGGGGTAAAACCTAAAGGGAAAGACCTAGCACCAAATCCAATTTGCCATCTGATCTAACTTCTGGAGGCAGTCAAAATGATCCTTAGAATTCTTCCCTACCTTATTCCTGTGCTGAGATACAGGCTGCTCCAACCTGCTGTAAAATGCTTGATTTCGAGAGTGAGCGAAACTAATGAAAACATTGTTGGGGTAAAACCTAAAGGGAAAGACCTAGCACCAAATCCAATTTGCCATCTGATCTAACTTCTGGAGGCAGTCAAAATGATCCTTAGAATTCTTCCCCTACCTTATTCCTGTGCTGAGATACAGGCTGCTCCAACCTGCTGTAAAATGCTTGATTTCGAGAGTGAGCGAAACTAATGAAAACATTGTTGGGGTAAAACCTAAAGGGAAAGACCTAGCACCAAATCCAATTTGCCATCTGATCTAACTTCTGGAGGCAGTCAAAATGATCCTTAGAATTCTTCCCCTACCTTATTCCTGTGCTGAGATACAGGCTGCTCCAACCTGCTGTAAAATGCTTGATTTCGAGAGTGAGCGAAACTAATGAAAACATTGTTGGGGTAAAACCTAAAGGGAAAGACCTAGCACCAAATCCAATTTGCCATCTGATCTAACTTCTGGAGGCAGTCAAAATGAGCCTTAGAATTCTTCCCTACCTTATTCCTGTGCTGAGATACAGGCTGCTCCAACCTGCTGTAAAATGCTTGATTTCGAGAGTGAGCGAAACTAATGAAAACATTGTTGGGGTAAAACCTAAAGGGAAAGACCTAGCACCAAATCCAATTTGCCATCTGATCTAACTTCTGGAGGCAGTCAAAATGATCCTTAGAATTCTTCCCTACCTTATTCCTGTGCTGAGATACAGGCTGCTCCAACCTGCTGTAAAATGCTTGATTTCGAGAGTGAGCGAAACTAATGAAAACATTGTTGGGGTAAAACCTAAAGGGAAAGACCTAGCACCAAATCCAATTTGCCATCTGATCTAACTTCTGGAGGCAGTCAAAATGAGCCTTAGAATTCTTCCCTACCTTATTCCTGTGCTGAGATACAGGCTGCTCCAACCTGCTGTAAAATGCTTGATTTCGAGAGTGAGCGAAACTAATGAAAAACATTGTTGGGGTAAAACCTAAAGGGAAAGACCTAGCACCAAATCCAATTTGCCATCTGATCTAACTTCTGGAGGCAGTCAAAATGATCCTTAGAATTCTTCCCTACCTTATTCCTGTGCTGAGATACAGGCTGCTCCAACCTGCTGTAAAATGCTTGATTTCGAGAGTGAGCGAAACTAATGAAAACATTGTTGGGGTAAAACCTAAAGGGAAAGACCTAGCACCAAATCCAATTTGCCATCTGATCTAACTTCTGGAGGCAGTCAAAATGAGCCTTAGAATTCTTCCCTACCTTATTCCTGTGCTGAGATACAGGCTGCTCCAACCTGCTGTAAAATGCTTGATTTCGAGAGTGAGCGAAACTAATGAAAAACATTGTTGGGGTAAAACCTAAAGGGAAAGACCTAGCACCAAATCCAATTTGCCATCTGATCTAACTTCTGGAGGCAGTCAAAATGATCCTTAGAATTCTTCCCTACCTTATTCCTGTGCTGAGATACAGGCTGCTCCAACCTGCTGTAAAATGCTTGATTTCGAGAGTGAGCGAAACTAATGAAAACATTGTTGGGGTAAAACCTAAAGGGAAAGACCTAGCACCAAATCCAATTTGCCATCTGATCTAACTTCTGGAGGCAGTCAAAATGATCCTTAGAATTCTTCCCTACCTTATTCCTGTGCTGAGATACAGGCTGCTCCAACCTGCTGTAAAATGCTTGATTTCGAGAGTGAGCGAAACTAATGAAAACATTGTTGGGGTAAAACCTAAAGGGAAAGACCTAGCACCAAATCCAATTTGCCATCTGATCTAACTTCTGGAGGCAGTCAAAATGATCCTTAGAATTCTTCCCTACCTTATTCCTGTGCTGAGATACAGGCTGCTCCAACCTGCTGTAAAATGCTTGATTTCGAGAGTGAGCGAAACTAATGAAAACATTGTTGGGGTAAAACCTAAAGGGAAAGACCTAGCACCAAATCCAATTTGCCATCTGATCTAACTTCTGGAGGCAGTCAAATGAGCCTTAGAATTCTTCCCTACCTTATTCCTGTGCTGAGATACAGGCTGCTCCAACCTGCTGTAAAATGCTTGATTTCGAGAGTGAGCGAAACTAATGAAAACATTGTTGGGGTAAAACCTAAAGGGAAAGACCTAGCACCAAATCCAATTTGCCATCTGATCTAACTTCTGGAGGCAGTCAAAATGATCCTTAGAATTCTTCCCTACCTTATTCCTGTGCTGAGATACAGGCTGCTCCAACCTGCTGTAAAATGCTTGATTTCGAGAGTGAGCGAAACTAATGAAAACATTGTTGGGGTAAAACCTAAAGGGAAAGACCTAGCACCAAATCCAATTTGCCATCTGATCTAACTTCTGGAGGCAGTCAAAATGAGCCTTAGAATTCTTCCCTACCTTATTCCTGTGCTGAGATACAGGCTGCTCCAACCTGCTGTAAAATGCTTGATTTCGAGAGTGAGCGAAACTAATGAAAACATTGTTGGGGTAAAACCTAAAGGGAAAGACCTAGCACCAAATCCAATTTGCCATCTGATCTAACTTCTGGAGGCAGTCAAAATGATCCTTAGAATTCTTCCCTACCTTATTCCTGTGCTGAGATACAGGCTGCTCCAACCTGCTGTAAACTGCTTGATTTCGAGAGTGAGCGAAACTAATGAAAACATTGTTGGGGTAAAACCTAAAGGGAAAGACCTAGCACCAAATCCAATTTGCCATCTGATCTAACTTCTGGAGGCAGTCAAAATGAGCCTTAGAGTTCTTCCCTACCTTATTCCTGTGCTGAGATACAGGCTGCTCCAACCTGCTGTAAAATGCTTGATTTCGAGAGTGAGCGAAACTAATGAAAACATTGTTGGGGTAAAACCTAAAGGGAAAGACCTAGCACCAAATCCAATTTGCCATCTGATCTAACTTCTGGAGGCAGTCAAAATGAGCCTTAGAATTCTTCCCTACCTTATTCCTGTGCTGAGATACAGGCTGCTCCAACCTGCTGTAAAATGCTTGATTTCGAGAGTGAGCGAAACTAATGAAAACATTGTTGGGGTAAAACCTAAAGGGAAAGACCTAGCACCAAATCCAATTTGCCATCTGATCTAACTTCTGGAGGCAGTCAAAATGATCCTTAGAATTCTTCCCTACCTTATTCCTGTGCTGAGATACAGGCTGCTCCAACCTGCTGTAAAATGCTTGATTTCGAGAGTGAGCGAAACTAATGAAAACATTGTTGGGGTAAAACCTAAAGGGAAAGACCTAGCACCAAATCCAATTTGCCATCTGATCTAACTTCTGGAGGCAGTCAAAATGAGCCTTAGAATTCTTCCCTACCTTATTCCTGTGCTGAGATACAGGCTGCTCCAACCTGCTGTAAAATGCTTGATTTCGAGAGTGAGCGAAACTAATGAAAACATTGTTGGGGTAAAACCTAAAGGGAAAGACCTAGCACCAAATCCAATTTGCCATCTGATCTAACTTCTGGAGGCAGTCAAAATGAGCCTTAGAATTCTTCCCTACCTTATTCCTGTGCTGAGATACAGGCTGCTCCAACCTGCTGTAAAATGCTTGATTTCGAGAGTGAGCGAAACTAATGAAAACATTGTTGGGGTAAAACCTAAAGGGAAAGACCTAGCACCAAATCCAATTTGCCATCTGATCTAACTTCTGGAGGCAGTCAAAATGAGCCTTAGAATTCTTCCCTACCTTATTCCTGTGCTGAGATACAGGCTGCTCCAACCTGCTGTAAAATGCTTGATTTCGAGAGTGAGCGAAACTAATGAAAACATTGTTGGGGTAAAACCTAAAGGGAAAGACCTAGCACCAAATCCAATTTGCCATCTGATCTAACTTCTGGAGGCAGTCAAAATGAGCCTTAGAATTCTTCCCTACCTTATTCCTGTGCTGAGATACAGGCTGCTCCAACCTGCTGTAAAATGCTTGATTTCGAGAGTGAGCGAAACTAATGAAAACATTGTTGGGGTAAAACCTAAAGGGAAAGACCTAGCACCAAATCCAATTTGCCATCTGATCTAACTTCTGGAGGCAGTCAAAATGAGCCTTAGAATTCTTCCCTACCTTATTCCTGTGCTGAGATACAGGCTGCTCCAACCTGCTGTAAAATGCTTGATTTCGAGAGTGAGCGAAACTAATGAAAACATTGTTGGGGTAAAACCTAAAGGGAAAGACCTAGCACCAAATCCAATTTGCCATCTGATCTAACTTCTGGAGGCAGTCAAAATGAGCCTTAGAATTCTTCCCTACCTTATTCCTGTGCTGAGATACAGGCTGCTCCAACCTGCTGTAAAATGCTTGATTTCGAGAGTGAGCGAAACTAATGAAAACATTGTTGGGGTAAAACCTAAAGGGAAAGACCTAGCACCAAATCCAATTTGCCATCTGATCTAACTTCTGGAGGCAGTCAAAATGAGCCTTAGAATTCTTCCCTACCTTATTCCTGTGCTGAGATACAGGCTGCTCCAACCTGCTGTAAAATGCTTGATTTCGAGAGTGAGCGAAACTAACGAAAACATTGTTGGGGTAAAACCTAAAGGGAAAGACCTAGCACCAAATCCAATTTGCCATCTGATCTAACTTCTGGAGGCAGTCAAAATGAGCCTTAGAATTCTTCCCTACCTTATTCCTGTGCTGAGATACAGGCTGCTCCAACCTGCTGTAAAATGCTTGATTTCGAGAGTGAGCGAAACTAATGAAAACATTGTTGGGGTAAAACCTAAAGGGAAAGACCTAGCACCAAATCCAATTTGCCATCTGATCTAACTTCTGGAGGCAGTCAAAATGAGCCTTAGAATTCTTCCCTACCTTATTCCTGTGCTGAGATACAGGCTGCTCCAACCTGCTGTAAAATGCTTGATTTCGAGAGTGAGCGAAACTAATGAAAACATTGTTGGGGTAAAACCTAAAGGGAAAGACCTAGCACCAAATCCAATTTGCCATCTGATCTAACTTCTGGAGGCAGTCAAAATGATCCTTAGAATTCTTCCCTACCTTATTCCTGTGCTGAGATACAGGCTGCTCCAACCTGCTGTAAAATGCTTGATTTCGAGAGTGAGCGAAACTAATGAAAACATTGTTGGGGTAAAACCTAAAGGGAAAGACCTAGCACCAAATCCAATTTGCCATCTGATCTAACTTCTGGAGGCAGTCAAAATGAGCCTTAGAATTCTTCCCTACCTTATTCCTGTGCTGAGATACAGGCTGCTCCAACCTGCTGTAAAATGCTTGATTTCGAGAGTGAGCGAAACTAATGAAAACATTGTTGGGGTAAAACCTAAAGGGAAAGACCTAGCACCAAATCCAATTTGCCATCTGATCTAACTTCTGGAGGCAGTCAAAATGAGCCTTAGAATTCTTCCCTACCTTATTCCTGTGCTGAGATACAGGCTGCTCCAACCTGCTGTAAAATGCTTGATTTCGAGAGTGAGCGAAACTAATGAAAACATTGTTGGGGTAAAACCTAAAGGGAAAGACCTAGCACCAAATCCAATTTGCCATCTGATCTAACTTCTGGAGGCAGTCAAAATGATCCTTAGAATTCTTCCCTACCTTATTCCTGTGCTGAGATACAGGCTGCTCCAACCTGCTGTAAAATGCTTGATTTCGAGAGTGAGCGAAACTAATGAAAACATTGTTGGGGTAAAACCTAAAGGGAAAGACCTAGCACCAAATCCAATTTGCCATCTGATCTAACTTCTGGAGGCAGTCAAAATGAGCCTTAGAATTCTTCCCTACCTTATTCCTGTGCTGAGATACAGGCTGCTCCAACCTGCTGTAAAATGCTTGATTTCGAGAGTGAGCGAAACTAATGAAAACATTGTTGGGGTAAAACCTAAAGGGAAAGACCTAGCACCAAATCCAATTTGCCATCTGATCTAACTTCTGGAGGCAGTCAAAATGATCCTTAGAATTCTTCCCTACCTTATTCCTGTGCTGAGATACAGGCTGCTCCAACCTGCTGTAAAATGCTTGATTTCGAGAGTGAGCGAAACTAATGAAAACATTGTTGGGGTAAAACCTAAAGGGAAAGACCTAGCACCAAATCCAATTTGCCATCTGATCTAACTTCTGGAGGCAGTCAAAATGAGCCTTAGAATTCTTCCCTACCTTATTCCTGTGCTGAGATACAGGCTGCTCCAACCTGCTGTAAAATGCTTGATTTCGAGAGTGAGCGAAACTAATGAAAACATTGTTGGGGTAAAACCTAAAGGGAAAGACCTAGCACCAAATCCAATTTGCCATCTGATCTAACTTCTGGAGGCAGTCAAAATGAGCCTTAGAATTCTTCCCTACCTTATTCCTGTGCTGAGATACAGGCTGCTCCAACCTGCTGTAAAATGCTTGATTTCGAGAGTGAGCGAAACTAATGAAAACATTGTTGGGGTAAAACCTAAAGGGAAAGACCTAGCACCAAATCCAATTTGCCATCTGATCTAACTTCTGGAGGCAGTCAAAATGAGCCTTAGAATTCTTCCCTACCTTATTCCTGTGCTGAGATACAGGCTGCTCCAACCTGCTGTAAAATGCTTGATTTCGAGAGTGAGCGAAACTAATGAAAACATTGTTGGGGTAAAACCTAAAGGGAAAGACCTAGCACCAAATCCAATTTGCCATCTGATCTAACTTCTGGAGGCAGTCAAAATGAGCCTTAGAATTCTTCCCTACCTTATTCCTGTGCTGAGATACAGGCTGCTCCAACCTGCTGTAAAATGCTTGATTTCGAGAGTGAGCGAAACTAATGAAAACATTGTTGGGGTAAAACCTAAAGGGAAAGACCTAGCACCAAATCCAATTTGCCATCTGATCTAACTTCTGGAGGCAGTCAAAATGATCCTTAGTATTCTCCCCTACCTTATTCCTGTGCTGAGATACAGGCTGCTCCAACCTGCTGTAAAATGCTTGATTTCGAGAGTGAGCGAAACTAATGAAAACATTGTTGGGGTAAAACCTAAAGGGAAAGACCTAGCACCAAATCCAATTTGCCATCTGATCTAACTTCTGGAGGCAGTCAAAATGAGCCTTAGAATTCTTCCCTACCTTATTCCTGTGCTGAGATACAGGCTGCTCCAACCTGCTGTAAAATGCTTGATTTCGAGAGTGAGCGAAACTAATGAAAACATTGTTGGGGTAAAACCTAAAGGGAAAGACCTAGCACCAAATCCAATTTGCCATCTGATCTAACTTCTGGAGGCAGTCAAAATGATCCTTAGAATTCTTCCCTACCTTATTCCTGTGCTGAGATACAGGCTGCTCCAACCTGCTGTAAAATGCTTGATTTCGAGAGTGAGCGAAACTAATGAAAACATTGTTGGGGTAAAACCTAAAGGGAAAGACCTAGCACCAAATCCAATTTGCCATCTGATCTAACTTCTGGAGGCAGTCAAAATGAGCCTTAGAATTCTTCCCTACCTTATTCCTGTGCTGAGATACAGGCTGCTCCAACCTGCTGTAAAATGCTTGATTTCGAGAGTGAGCGAAACTAATGAAAACATTGTTGGGGTAAAACCTAAAGGGAAAGACCTAGCACCAAATCCAATTTGCCATCTGATCTAACTTCTGGAGGCAGTCAAAATGATCCTTAGAATTCTTCCCTACCTTATTCCTGTGCTGAGATACAGGCTGCTCCAACCTGCTGTAAACTGCTTGATTTCGAGAGTGAGCGAAACTAATGAAAACATTGTTGGGGTAAAACCTAAAGGGAAAGACCTAGCACCAAATCCAATTTGCCATCTGATCTAACTTCTGGAGGCAGTCAAAATGAGCCTTAGAATTCTTCCCTACCTTATTCCTGTGCTGAGATACAGGCTGCTCCAACCTGCTGTAAAATGCTTGATTTCGAGAGTGAGCGAAACTAATGAAAACATTGTTGGGGTAAAACCTAAAGGGAAAGACCTAGCACCAAATCCAATTTGCCATCTGATCTAACTTCTGGAGGCAGTCAAAATGATCCTTAGAATTCTTCCCTACCTTATTCCTGTGCTGAGATACAGGCTGCTCCAACCTGCTGTAAAATGCTTGATTTCGAGAGTGAGCGAAACTAATGAAAACATTGTTGGGGTAAAACCTAAAGGGAAAGACCTAGCACCAAATCCAATTTGCCATCTGATCTAACTTCTGGAGGCAGTCAAAATGAGCCTTAGAATTCTTCCCTACCTTATTCCTGTGCTGAGATACAGGCTGCTCCAACCTGCTGTAAAATGCTTGATTTCGAGAGTGAGCGAAACTAATGAAAACATTGTTGGGGTAAAACCTAAAGGGAAAGACCTAGCACCAAATCCAATTTGCCATCTGATCTAACTTCTGGAGGCAGTCAAAATGATCCTTAGAATTCTTCCCTACCTTATTCCTGTGCTGAGATACAGGCTGCTCCAACCTGCTGTAAAATGCTTGATTTCGAGAGTGAGCGAAACTAATGAAAACATTGTTGGGGTAAAACCTAAAGGGAAAGACCTAGCACCAAATCCAATTTGCCATCTGATCTAACTTCTGGAGGCAGTCAAAATGAGCCTTAGAATTCTTCCCTACCTTATTCCTGTGCTGAGATACAGGCTGCTCCAACCTGCTGTAAAATGCTTGATTTCGAGAGTGAGCGAAACTAATGAAAACATTGTTGGGGTAAAACCTAAAGGGAAAGATCTAGCACCAAATCCAATTTGCCATCTGATCTAACTTCTGGAGGCAGTCAAAATGAGCCTTAGAATTCTTCCCTACCTTATTCCTGTGCTGAGATACAGGCTGCTCCAACCTGCTGTAAAATGCTTGATTTCGAGAGTGAGCGAAACTAATGAAAACATTGTTGGGGTAAAACCTAAAGGGAAAGACCTAGCACCAAATCCAATTTGCCATCTGATCTAACTTCTGGAGGCAGTCAAAATGATCCTTAGAATTCTTCCCTACCTTATTCCTGTGCTGAGATACAGGCTGCTCCAACCTGCTGTAAAATGCTTGATTTCGAGAGTGAGCGAAACTAATGAAAACATTGTTGGGGTAAAACCTAAAGGGAAAGACCTAGCACCAAATCCAATTTGCCATCTGATCTAACTTCTGGAGGCAGTCAAAATGATCCTTAGAATTCTTCCCTACCTTATTCCTGTGCTGAGATACAGGCTGCTCCAACCTGCTGTAAAATGCTTGATTTCGAGAGTGAGCGAAACTAATGAAAACATTGTTGGGGTAAAACCTAAAGGGAAAGACCTAGCACCAAATCCAATTTGCCATCTGATCTAACTTCTGGAGGCAGTCAAAATGAGCCTTAGAATTCTTCCCTACCTTATTGCTGTGCTGAGATACAGGCTGCTCCAACCTGCTGTAAAATGCTTGATTTCGAGAGTGAGCGAAACTAATGAAAACATTGTTGGGGTAAAACCTAAAGGGAAAGACCTAGCACCAAATCCAATTTGCCATCTGATCTAACTTCTGGAGGCAGTCAAAATGATCCTTAGAATTCTTCCCTACCTTATTCCTGTGCTGAGATACAGGCTGCTCCAACCTGCTGTAAAATGCTTGATTTCGAGAGTGAGCGAAACTAATGAAAACATTGTTGGGGTAAAACCTAAAGGGAAAGACCTAGCACCAAATCCAATTTGCCATCTGATCTAACTTCTGGAGGCAGTCAAAATGAGCCTTAGAATTCTTCCCTACCTTATTGCTGTGCTGAGATACAGGCTGCTCCAACCTGCTGTAAAATGCTTGATTTCGAGAGTGAGCGAAACTAATGAAAACATTGTTGGGGTAAAACCTAAAGGGAAAGACCTAGCACCAAATCCAATTTGCCATCTGATCTAACTTCTGGAGGCAGTCAAAATGATCCTTAGAATTCTTCCCTACCTTATTCCTGTGCTGAGATACAGGCTGCTCCAACCTGCTGTAAAATGCTTGATTTCGAGAGTGAGCGAAACTAATGAAAACATTGTTGGGGTAAAACCTAAAGGGAAAGACCTAGCACCAAATCCAATTTGCCATCTGATCTAACTTCTGGAGGCAGTCAAAATGAGCCTTAGAATTCTTCCCTACCTTATTCCTGTGCTGAGATACAGGCTGCTCCAACCTGCTGTAAAATGCTTGATTTCGAGAGTGAGCGAAACTAATGAAAACATTGTTGGGGTAAAACCTAAAGGGAAAGACCTAGCACCAAATCCAATTTGCCATCTGATCTAACTTCTGGAGGCAGTCAAAATGATCCTTAGAATTCTTCCCTACCTTATTCCTGTGCTGAGATACAGGCTGCTCCAACCTGCTGTAAAATGCTTGATTTCGAGAGTGAGCGAAACTAATGAAAACATTGTTGGGGTAAAACCTAAAGGGAAAGACCTAGCACCAAATCCAATTTGCCATCTGATCTAACTTCTGGAGGCAGTCAAAATGATCCTTAGAATTCTTCCCTACCTTATTCCTGTGCTGAGATACAGGCTGCTCCAACCTGCTGTAAAATGCTTGCTTTCGAGAGTGAGCGAAACTAATGAAAACATTGTTGGGGTAAAACCTAAAGGGAAAGACCTAGCACCAAATCCAATTTGCCATCTGATCTAACTTCTGGAGGCAGTCAAAATGATCCTTAGAATTCTTCCCTACCTTATTCCTGTGCTGAGATACAGGCTGCTCCAACCTGCTGTAAAATGCTTGATTTCGAGAGTGAGCGAAACTAATGAAAACATTGTTGGGGTAAAACCTAAAGGGAAAGACCTAGCACCAAATCCAATTTGCCATCTGATCTAACTTCTGGAGGCAGTCAAAATGAGCCTTAGAATTCTTCCCTACCTTATTCCTGTGCTGAGATACAGGCTGCTCCAACCTGCTGTAAAATGCTTGATTTCGAGAGTGAGCGAAACTAATGAAAACATTGTTGGGGTAAAACCTAAAGGGAAAGACCTAGCACCAAATCCAATTTGCCATCTGATCTAACTTCTGGAGGCAGTCAAAATGATCCTTAGAATTCTTCCCTACCTTATTCCTGTGCTGAGATACAGGCTGCTCCAACCTGCTGTAAAATGCTTGATTTCGAGAGTGAGCGAAACTAATGAAAACATTGTTGGGGTAAAACCTAAAGGGAAAGACCTAGCACCAAATCCAATTTGCCATCTGATCTAACTTCTGGAGGCAGTCAAAATGAGCCTTAGAATTCTTCCCTACCTTATTCCTGTGCTGAGATACAGGCTGCTCCAACCTGCTGTAAAATGCTTGATTTCGAGAGTGAGCGAAACTAATGAAAACATTGTTGGGGTAAAACCTAAAGGGAAAGACCTAGCACCAAATCCAATTTGCCATCTGATCTAACTTCTGGAGGCAGTCAAAATGAGCCTTAGAATTCTTCCCTACCTTATTCCTGTGCTGAGATACAGGCTGCTCCAACCTGCTGTAAAATGCTTGATTTCGAGAGTGAGCGAAACTAATGAAAACATTGTTGGGGTAAAACCTAAAGGGAAAGACCTAGCACCAAATCCAATTTGCCATCTGATCTAACTTCTGGAGGCAGTCAAAATGAGCCTTAGAATTCTTCCCTACCTTATTCCTGTGCTGAGATACAGGCTGCTCCAACCTGCTGTAAAATGCTTGATTTCGAGAGTGAGCGAAACTAATGAAAACATTGTTGGGGTAAAACCTAAAGGGAAAGACCTAGCACCAAATCCAATTTGCCATCTGATCTAACTTCTGGAGGCAGTCAAAATGATCCTTAGAATTCTTCCCTACCTTATTCCTGTGCTGAGATACAGGCTGCTCCAACCTGCTGTAAAATGCTTGATTTCGAGAGTGAGCGAAACTAATGAAAACATTGTTGGGGTAAAACCTAAAGGGAAAGACCTAGCACCAAATCCAATTTGCCATCTGATCTAACTTCTGGAGGCAGTCAAAATGAGCCTTAGAATTCTTCCCTACCTTATTCCTGTGCTGAGATACAGGCTGCTCCAACCTGCTGTAAAATGCTTGATTTCGAGAGTGAGCGAAACTAATGAAAACATTGTTGGGGTAAAACCTAAAGGGAAAGACCTAGCACCAAATCCAATTTGCCATCTGATCTAACTTCTGGAGGCAGTCAAAATGAGCCTTAGAATTCTTCCCTACCTTATTCCTGTGCTGAGATACAGGCTGCTCCAACCTGCTGTAAAATGCTTGATTTCGAGAGTGAGCGAAACTAATGAAAACATTGTTGGGGTAAAACCTAAAGGGAAAGACCTAGCACCAAATCCAATTTGCCATCTGATCTAACTTCTGGAGGCAGTCAAAATGAGCCTTAGAATTCTTCCCTACCTTATTCCTGTGCTGAGATACAGGCTGCTCCAACCTGCTGTAAAATGCTTGATTTCGAGAGTGAGCGAAACTAATGAAAACATTGTTGGGGTAAAACCTAAAGGGAAAGACCTAGCACCAAATCCAATTTGCCATCTGATCTAACTTCTGGAGGCAGTCAAAATGAGCCTTAGAATTCTTCCCTACCTTATTCCTGTGCTGAGATACAGGCTGCTCCAACCTGCTGTAAAATGCTTGATTTCGAGAGTGAGCGAAACTAATGAAAACATTGTTGGGGTAAAACCTAAAGGGAAAGACCTAGCACCAAATCCAATTTGCCATCTGATCTAACTTCTGGAGGCAGTCAAAATGAGCCTTAGAATTCTTCCCTACCTTATTCCTGTGCTGAGATACAGGCTGCTCCAACCTGCTGTAAACTGCTTGATTTCGAGAGTGAGCGAAACTAATGAAAACATTGTTGGGGTAAAACCTAAAGGGAAAGACCTAGCACCAAATCCAATTTGCCATCTGATCTAACTTCTGGAGGCAGTCAAAATGAGCCTTAGAATTCTTCCCTACCTTATTCCTGTGCTGAGATACAGGCTGCTCCAACCTGCTGTAAAATGCTTGATTTCGAGAGTGAGCGAAACTAATGAAAACATTGTTGGGGTAAAACCTAAAGGGAAAGACCTAGCACCAAATCCAATTTGCCATCTGGTCTAACTTCTGGAGGCAGTCAAAATGAGCCTTAGAATTCTTCCCTACCTTATTCCTGTGCTGAGATACAGGCTGCTCCAACCTGCTGTAAAATGCTTGATTTCGAGAGTGAGCGAAACTAATGAAAACATTGTTGGGGTAAAACCTAAAGGGAAAGACCTAGCACCAAATCCAATTTGCCATCTGATCTAACTTCTGGAGGCAGTCAAAATGAGCCTTAGAATTCTTCCCTACCTTATTCCTGTGCTGAGATACAGGCTGCTCCAACCTGCTGTAAAATGCTTGATTTCGAGAGTGAGCGAAACTAATGAAAACATTGTTGGGGTAAAACCTAAAGGGAAAGACCTAGCACCAAATCCAATTTGCCATCTGATCTAACTTCTGGAGGCAGTCAAAATGAGCCTTAGAATTCTTCCCTACCTTATTCCTGTGCTGAGATACAGGCTGCTTCAACCTGCTGTAAACTGCTTGATTTCGAGAGTGAGCGAAACTAATGAAAACATTGTTGGGGTAAAACCTAAAGGGAAAGACCTAGCACCAAATCCAATTTGCCATCTGATCTAACTTCTGGAGGCAGTCAAAATGATCCTTAGAATTCTTCCCTACCTTATTCCTGTGCTGAGATACAGGCTGCTCCAACCTGCTGTAAAATGCTTGATTTCGAGAGTGAGCGAAACTAATGAAAACATTGTTGGGGTAAAACCTAAAGGGAAAGACCTAGCACCAAATCCAATTTGCCATCTGATCTAACTTCTGGAGGCAGTCAAAATGATCCTTAGAATTCTTCCCTACCTTATTCCTGTGCTGAGATACAGGCTGCTCCAACCTGCTGTAAAATGCTTGATTTCGAGAGTGAGCGAAACTAATGAAAACATTGTTGGGGTAAAACCTAAAGGGAAAGACCTAGCACCAAATCCAATTTGCCATCTGATCTAACTTCTGGAGGCAGTCAAAATGATCCTTAGAATTCTTCCCTACCTTATTCCTGTGCTGAGATACAGGCTGCTCCAACCTGCTGTAAAATGCTTGATTTCGAGAGTGAGCGAAACTAATGAAAACATTGTTGGGGTAAAACCTAAAGGGAAAGACCTAGCACCAAATCCAATTTGCCATCTGATCTAACTTCTGGAGGCAGTCAAAATGAGCCTTAGAATTCTTCCCTACCTTATTCCTGTGCTGAGATACAGGCTGCTCCAACCTGCTGTAAAATGCTTGATTTCGAGAGTGAGCGAAACTAATGAAAACATTGTTGGGGTAAAACCTAAAGGGAAAGACCTAGCACCAAATCCAATTTGCCATCTGATCTAACTTCTGGAGGCAGTCAAAATGAGCCTTAGAATTCTTCCCTACCTTATTCCTGTGCTGAGATACAGGCTGCTCCAACCTGCTGTAAAATGCTTGATTTCGAGAGTGAGCGAAACTAATGAAAACATTGTTGGGGTAAAACCTAAAGGGAAAGACCTAGCACCAAATCCAATTTGCCATCTGATCTAACTTCTGGAGGCAGTCAAAATGAGCCTTAGAATTCTTCCCTACCTTATTCCTGTGCTGAGATACAGGCTGCTCCAACCTGCTGTAAAATGCTTGATTTCGAGAGTGAGCGAAACTAATGAAAACATTGTTGGGGTAAAACCTAAAGGGAAAGACCTAGCACCAAATCCAATTTGCCATCTGATCTAACTTCTGGAGGCAGTCAAAATGATCCTTAGAATTCTTCCCTACCTTATTCCTGTGCTGAGATACAGGCTGCTCCAACCTGCTGTAAAATGCTTGATTTCGAGAGTGAGCGAAACTAATGAAAACATTGTTGGGGTAAAACCTAAAGGGAAAGACCTAGCACCAAATCCAATTTGCCATCTGATCTAACTTCTGGAGGCAGTCAAAATGATCCTTAGAATTCTTCCCTACCTTATTCCTGTGCTGAGATACAGGCTGCTCCAACCTGCTGTAAAATGCTTGATTTCGAGAGTGAGCGAAACTAATGAAAACATTGTTGGGGTAAAACCTAAAGGGAAAGACCTAGCACCAAATCCAATTTGCCATCTGATCTAACTTCTGGAGGCAGTCAAAATGAGCCTTAGAATTCTTCCCTACCTTATTCCTGTGCTGAGATACAGGCTGCTCCAACCTGCTGTAAAATGCTTGATTTCGAGAGTGAGCGAAACTAATGAAAACATTGTTGGGGTAAAACCTAAAGGGAAAGACCTAGCACCAAATCCAATTTGCCATCTGATCTAACTTCTGGAGGCAGTCAAAATGATCCTTAGAATTCTTCCCTACCTTATTCCTGTGCTGAGATACAGGCTGCTCCAACCTGCTGTAAAATGCTTGATTTCCAGAGTGAGCGAAACTAATGAAAACATTGTTGGGGTAAAACCTAAAGGGAAAGACCTAGCACCAAATCCAATTTGCCATCTGATCTAACTTCTGGAGGCAGTCAAAATGATCCTTAGAATTCTTCCCTACCTTATTCCTGTGCTGAGATACAGGCTGCTCCAACCTGCTGTAAAATGCTTGATTTCGAGAGTGAGCGAAACTAATGAAAACATTGTTGGGGTAAAACCTAAAGGGAAAGACCTAGCACCAAATCCAATTTGCCATCTGATCTAACTTCTGGAGGCAGTCAAAATGATCCTTAGAATTCTTCCCTACCTTATTCCTGTGCTGAGATACAGGCTGCTCCAACCTGCTGTAAAATGCTTGATTTCGAGAGTGAGCGAAACTAATGAAAACATTGTTGGGGTAAAACCTAAAGGGAAAGACCTAGCACCAAATCCAATTTGCCATCTGATCTAACTTCTGGAGGCAGTCAAAATGAGCCTTAGAATTCTTCCCTACCTTATTCCTGTGCTGAGATACAGGCTGCTCCAACCTGCTGTAAAATGCTTGATTTCGAGAGTGAGCGAAACTAATGAAAACATTGTTGGGGTAAAACCTAAAGGGAAAGACCTAGCACCAAATCCAATTTGCCATCTGATCTAACTTCTGGAGGCAGTCAAAATGATCCTTAGAATTCTTCCCTACCTTATTCCTGTGCTGAGATACAGGCTGCTCCAACCTGCTGTAAAATGCTTGATTTCGAGAGTGAGCGAAACTAATGAAAACATTGTTGGGGTAAAACCTAAAGGGAAAGACCTAGCACCAAATCCAATTTGCCATCTGATCTAACTTCTGGAGGCAGTCAAAATGAGCCTTAGAATTCTTCCCTACCTTATTCCTGTGCTGAGATACAGGCTGCTCCAACCTGCTGTAAACTGCTTGATTTCGAGAGTGAGCGAAACTAATGAAAACATTGTTGGGGTAAAACCTAAAGGGAAAGACCTAGCACCAAATCCAATTTGCCATCTGATCTAACTTCTGGAGGCAGTCAAAATGAGCCTTAGAATTCTTCCCTACCTTATTCCTGTGCTGAGATACAGGCTGCTCCAACCTGCTGTAAAATGCTTGATTTCGAGAGTGAGCGAAACTAATGAAAACATTGTTGGGGTAAAACCTAAAGGGAAAGACCTAGCACCAAATCCAATTTGCCATCTGGTCTAACTTCTGGAGGCAGTCAAAATGAGCCTTAGAATTCTTCCCTACCTTATTCCTGTGCTGAGATACAGGCTGCTCCAACCTGCTGTAAAATGCTTGATTTCGAGAGTGAGCGAAACTAATGAAAACATTGTTGGGGTAAAACCTAAAGGGAAAGACCTAGCACCAAATCCAATTTGCCATCTGATCTAACTTCTGGAGGCAGTCAAAATGAGCCTTAGAATTCTTCCCTACCTTATTCCTGTGCTGAGATACAGGCTGCTCCAACCTGCTGTAAAATGCTTGATTTCGAGAGTGAGCGAAACTAATGAAAACATTGTTGGGGTAAAACCTAAAGGGAAAGACCTAGCACCAAATCCAATTTGCCATCTGATCTAACTTCTGGAGGCAGTCAAAATGAGCCTTAGAATTCTTCCCTACCTTATTCCTGTGCTGAGATACAGGCTGCTTCAACCTGCTGTAAACTGCTTGATTTCGAGAGTGAGCGAAACTAATGAAAACATTGTTGGGGTAAAACCTAAAGGGAAAGACCTAGCACCAAATCCAATTTGCCATCTGATCTAACTTCTGGAGGCAGTCAAAATGAGCCTTAGAATTCTTCCCTACCTTATTCCTGTGCTGAGATACAGGCTGCTCCAACCTGCTGTAAAATGCTTGATTTCGAGAGTGAGCGAAACTAATGAAAACATTGTTGGGGTAAAACCTAAAGGGAAAGACCTAGCACCAAATCCAATTTGCCATCTGATCTAACTTCTGGAGGCAGTCAAAATGAGCCTTAGAATTCTTCCCTACCTTATTCCTGTGCTGAGATACAGGCTGCTCCAACCTGCTGTAAAATGCTTGATTTCGAGAGTGAGCGAAACTAATGAAAACATTGTTGGGGTAAAACCTAAAGGGAAAGACCTAGCACCAAATCCAATTTGCCATCTGATCTAACTTCTGGAGGCAGTCAAAATGATCCTTAGAATTCTTCCCTACCTTATTCCTGTGCTGAGATACAGGCTGCTCCAACCTGCTGTAAAATGCTTGATTTCGAGAGTGAGCGAAACTAATGAAAACATTGTTGGGGTAAAACCTAAAGGGAAAGACCTAGCACCAAATCCAATTTGCCATCTGATCTAACTTCTGGAGGCAGTCAAAATGAGCCTTAGAATTCTTCCCTACCTTATTCCTGTGCTGAGATACAGGCTGCTCCAACCTGCTGTAAAATGCTTGATTTCGAGAGTGAGCGAAACTAATGAAAACATTGTTGGGGTAAAACCTAAAGGGAAAGACCTAGCACCAAATCCAATTTGCCATCTGATCTAACTTCTGGAGGCAGTCAAAATGAGCCTTAGAATTCTTCCCTACCTTATTCCTGTGCTGAGATACAGGCTGCTCCAACCTGCTGTAAAATGCTTGATTTCGAGAGTGAGCGAAACTAATGAAAACATTGTTGGGGTAAAACCTAAAGGGAAAGACCTAGCACCAAATCCAATTTGCCATCTGATCTAACTTCTGGAGGCAGTCAAAATGAGCCTTAGAATTCTTCCCTACCTTATTCCTGTGCTGAGATACAGGCTGCTCCAACCTGCTGTAAAATGCTTGATTTCGAGAGTGAGCGAAACTAATGAAAACATTGTTGGGGTAAAACCTAAAGGGAAAGACCTAGCACCAAATCCAATTTGCCATCTGATCTAACTTCTGGAGGCAGTCAAAATGAGCCTTAGAATTCTTCCCTACCTTATTCCTGTGCTGAGATACAGGCTGCTCCAACCTGCTGTAAAATGCTTGATTTCGAGAGTGAGCGAAACTAATGAAAACATTGTTGGGGTAAAACCTAAAGGGAAAGACCTAGCACCAAATCCAATTTGCCATCTGATCTAACTTCTGGAGGCAGTCAAAATGAGCCTTAGAATTCTTCCCTACCTTATTCCTGTGCTGAGATACAGGCTGCTCCAACCTGCTGTAAAATGCTTGATTTCGAGAGTGAGCGAAACTAATGAAAACATTGTTGAGGTAAAACCTAAAGGGAAAGACCTAGCACCAAATCCAATTTGCCATCTGATCTAACTTCTGGAGGCAGTCAAAATGATCCTTAGAATTCTTCCCTACCTTATTCCTGTGCTGAGATACAGGCTGCTCCAACCTGCTGTAAAATGCTTGATTTCGAGAGTGAGCGAAACTAATGAAAACATTGTTGGGGTAAAACCTAAAGGGAAAGACCAAGCACCAAATCCAATTTGCCATCTGATCTAATTTCTGGAGGCAGTCAAAATGATCCTTAGAATTCTTCCCTACCTTATTCCTGTGCTGAGATACAGGCTGCTCCAACCTGCTGTAAAATGCTTGATTTCGAGAGTGAGCGAAACTAATGAAAACATTGTTGGGGTAAAACCTAAAGGGAAAGACCTAGCACCAAATCCAATTTGCCATCTGATCTAACTTCTGGAGGCAGTCAAAATGAGCCTTAGAATTCTTCCCTACCTTATTCCTGTGCTGAGATACAGGCTGCTCCAACCTGCTGTAAAATGCTTGATTTCGAGAGTGAGCGAAACTAATGAAAACATTGTTGGGGTAAAACCTAAAGGGAAAGACCTAGCACCAAATCCAATTTGCCATCTGATCTAACTTCTGGAGGCAGTCAAAATGAGCCTTAGAATTCTTCCCTACCTTATTCCTGTGCTGAGATACAGGCTGCTCCAACCTGCTGTAAAATGCTTGATTTCGAGAGTGAGCGAAACTAATGAAAACATTGTTGGGGTAAAACCTAAAGGGAAAGACCTAGCACCAAATCCAATTTGCCATCTGATCTAACTTCTGGAGGCAGTCAAAATGAGCCTTAGAATTCTTCCCTACCTTATTCCTGTGCTGAGATACAGGCTGCTCCAACCTGCTGTAAAATGCTTGATTTCGAGAGTGAGCGAAACTAATGAAAACATTGTTGGGGTAAAACCTAAAGGGAAAGACCTAGCACCAAATCCAATTTGCCATCTGATCTAACTTCTGGAGGCAGTCAAAATGAGCCTTAGAATTCTTCCCTACCTTATTCCTGTGCTGAGATACAGGCTGCTCCAACCTGCTGTAAAATGCTTGATTTCGAGAGTGAGCGAAACTAATGAAAACATTGTTGGGGTAAAACCTAAAGGGAAAGACCTAGCACCAAATCCAATTTGCCATCTGATCTAACTTCTGGAGGCAGTCAAAATGAGCCTTAGAATTCTTCCCTACCTTATTCCTGTGCTGAGATACAGGCTGCTCCAACCTGCTGTAAAATGCTTGATTTCGAGAGTGAGCGAAACTAATGAAAACATTGTTGGGGTAAAACCTAAAGGGAAAGACCTAGCACCAAATCCAATTTGCCATCTGATCTAACTTCTGGAGGCAGTCAAAATGAGCCTTAGAATTCTTCCCTACCTTATTCCTGTGCTGAGATACAGGCTGCTCCAACCTGCTGTAAAATGCTTGATTTCGAGAGTGAGCGAAACTAATGAAAACATTGTTGGGGTAAAACCTAAAGGGAAAGACCTAGCACCAAATCCAATTTGCCATCTGATCTAACTTCTGGAGGCAGTCAAAATGATCCTTAGAATTCTTCCCTACCTTATTCCTGTGCTGAGATACAGGCTGCTCCAACCTGCTGTAAAATGCTTGATTTCGAGAGTGAGCGAAACTAATGAAAACATTGTTGGGGTAAAACCTAAAGGGAAAGACCTAGCACCAAATCCAATTTGCCATCTGATCTAACTTCTGGAGGCAGTCAAAATGAGCCTTAGAATTCTTCCCTACCTTATTCCTGTGCTGAGATACAGGCTGCTCCAACCTGCTGTAAAATGCTTGATTTCGAGAGTGAGCGAAACTAATGAAAACATTGTTGGGGTAAAACCTAAAGGGAAAGACCTAGCACCAAATCCAATTTGCCATCTGATCTAACTTCTGGAGGCAGTCAAAATGAGCCTTAGAATTCTTCCCTACCTTATTCCTGTGCTGAGATACAGGCTGCTCCAACCTGCTGTAAAATGCTTGATTTCGAGAGTGAGCGAAACTAATGAAAACATTGTTGGGGTAAAACCTAAAGGGAAAGACCTAGCACCAAATCCAATTTGCCATCTGATCTAACTTCTGGAGGCAGTCAAAATGAGCCTTAGAATTCTTCCCTACCTTATTCCTGTGCTGAGATACAGGCTGCTCCAACCTGCTGTAAAATGCTTGATTTCGAGAGTGAGCGAAACTAATGAAAACATTGTTGGGGTAAAACCTAAAGGGAAAGACCTAGCACCAAATCCAATTTGCCATCTGATCTAACTTCTGGAGGCAGTCAAAATGAGCCTTAGAATTCTTCCCTACCTTATTCCTGTGCTGAGATACAGGCTGCTCCAACCTGCTGTAAAATGCTTGATTTCGAGAGTGAGCGAAACTAATGAAAACATTGTTGGGGTAAAACCTAAAGGGAAAGACCTAGCACCAAATCCAATTTGCCATCTGATCTAACTTCTGGAGGCAGTCAAAATGAGCCTTAGAATTCTTCCCTACCTTATTCCTGTGCTGAGATACAGGCTGCTCCAACCTGCTGTAAAATGCTTGATTTCGAGAGTGAGCGAAACTAATGAAAACATTGTTGGGGTAAAACCTAAAGGGAAAGACCTAGCACCAAATCCAATTTGCCATCTGATCTAACTTCTGGAGGCAGTCAAAATGAGCCTTAGAATTCTTCCCTACCTTATTCCTGTGCTGAGATACAGGCTGCTCCAACCTGCTGTAAAATGCTTGATTTCGAGAGTGAGCGAAACTAATGAAAACATTGTTGGGGTAAAACCTAAAGGGAAAGACCTAGCACCAAATCCAATTTGCCATCTGATCTAACTTCTGGAGGCAGTCAAAATGAGCCTTAGAATTCTTCCCTACCTTATTCCTGTGCTGAGATACAGGCTGCTCCAACCTGCTGTAAAATGCTTGATTTCGAGAGTGAGCGAAACTAATGAAAACATTGTTGGGGTAAAACCTAAAGGGAAAGACCTAGCACCAAATCCAATTTGCCATCTGATCTAACTTCTGGAGGCAGTCAAAATGAGCCTTAGAATTCTTCCCTACCTTATTCCTGTGCTGAGATACAGGCTGCTCCAACCTGCTGTAAAATGCTTGATTTCGAGAGTGAGCGAAACTAATGAAAACATTGTTGGGGTAAAACCTAAAGGGAAAGACCTAGCACCAAATCCAATTTGCCATCTGATCTAACTTCTGGAGGCAGTCAAAATGATCCTTAGAATTCTTCCCTACCTTATTCCTGTGCTGAGATACAGGCTGCTCCAACCTGCTGTAAAATGCTTGATTTCGAGAGTGAGCGAAACTAATGAAAACATTGTTGGGGTAAAACCTAAAGGGAAAGACCTAGCACCAAATCCAATTTGCCATCTGATCTAACTTCTGGAGGCAGTCAAAATGATCCTTAGAATTCTTCCCTACCTTATTCCTGTGCTGAGATACAGGCTGCTCCAACCTGCTGTAAAATGCTTGATTTCGAGAGTGAGCGAAACTAATGAAAACATTGTTGGGGTAAAACCTAAAGGGAAAGACCTAGCACCAAATCCAATTTGCCATCTGATCTAACTTCTGGAGGCAGTCAAAATGATCCTTAGAATTCTTCCCTACCTTATTCCTGTGCTGAGATACAGGCTGCTCCAACCTGCTGTAAAATGCTTGATTTCGAGAGTGAGCGAAACTAATGAAAACATTGTTGGGGTAAAACCTAAAGGGAAAGACCTAGCACCAAATCCAATTTGCCATCTGATCTAACTTCTGGAGGCAGTCAAAATGATCCTTAGAATTCTTCCCTACCTTATTCCTGTGCTGAGATACAGGCTGCTCCAACCTGCTGTAAAATGCTTGATTTCGAGAGTGAGCGAAACTAATGAAAACATTGTTGGGGTAAAACCTAAAGGGAAAGACCTAGCACCAAATCCAATTTGCCATCTGATCTAACTTCTGGAGGCAGTCAAAATGATCCTTAGAATTCTTCCCTACCTTATTCCTGTGCTGAGATACAGGCTGCTCCAACCTGCTGTAAAATGCTTGATTTCGAGAGTGAGCGAAACTAATGAAAACATTGTTGGGGTAAAACCTAAAGGGAAAGACCTAGCACCAAATCCAATTTGCCATCTGATCTAACTTCTGGAGGCAGTCAAAATGATCCTTAGAATTCTTCCCTACCTTATTCCTGTGCTGAGATACAGGCTGCTCCAACCTGCTGTAAAATGCTTGATTTCGAGAGTGAGCGAAACTAATGAAAACATTGTTGGGGTAAAACCTAAAGGGAAAGACCTAGCACCAAATCCAATTTGCCATCTGATCTAACTTCTGGAGGCAGTCAAAATGATCCTTAGAATTCTTCCCTACCTTATTCCTGTGCTGAGATACAGGCTGCTCCAACCTGCTGTAAAATGCTTGATTTCGAGAGTGAGCGAAACTAATGAAAACATTGTTGGGGTAAAACCTAAAGGGAAAGACCTAGCACCAAATCCAATTTGCCATCTGATCTAACTTCTGGAGGCAGTCAAAATGATCCTTAGAATTCTTCCCTACCTTATTCCTGTGCTGAGATACAGGCTGCTCCAACCTGCTGTAAAATGCTTGATTTCGAGAGTGAGCGAAACTAATGAAAACATTGTTGGGGTAAAACCTAAAGGGAAAGACCTAGCACCAAATCCAATTTGCCATCTGATCTAACTTCTGGAGGCAGTCAAAATGAGCCTTAGAATTCTTCCCTACCTTATTCCTGTGCTGAGATACAGGCTGCTCCAACCTGCTGTAAAATGCTTGATTTCGAGAGTGAGCGAAACTAATGAAAACATTGTTGGGGTAAAACCTAAAGGGAAAGACCTAGCACCAAATCCAATTTGCCATCTGATCTAACTTCTGGAGGCAGTCAAAATGAGCCTTAGAATTCTTCCCTACCTTATTCCTGTGCTGAGATACAGGCTGCTCCAACCTGCTGTAAAATGCTTGATTTCGAGAGTGAGCGAAACTAATGAAAACATTGTTGGGGTAAAACCTAAAGGGAAAGACCTAGCACCAAATCCAATTTGCCATCTGATCTAACTTCTGGAGGCAGTCAAAATGAGCCTTAGAATTCTTCCCTACCTTATTCCTGTGCTGAGATACAGGCTGCTCCAACCTGCTGTAAACTGCTTGATTTCGAGAGTGAGCGAAACTAATGAAAACATTGTTGGGGTAAAACCTAAAGGGAAAGACCTAGCACCAAATCCAATTTGCCATCTGATCTAACTTCTGGAGGCAGTCAAAATGAGCCTTAGAATTCTTCCCTACCTTATTCCTGTGCTGAGATACAGGCTGCTCCAACCTGCTGTAAAATGCTTGATTTCGAGAGTGAGCGAAACTAATGAAAACATTGTTGGGGTAAAACCTAAAGGGAAAGACCTAGCACCAAATCCAATTTGCCATCTGGTCTAACTTCTGGAGGCAGTCAAAATGAGCCTTAGAATTCTTCCCTACCTTATTCCTGTGCTGAGATACAGGCTGCTCCAACCTGCTGTAAAATGCTTGATTTCGAGAGTGAGCGAAACTAATGAAAACATTGTTGGGGTAAAACCTAAAGGGAAAGACCTAGCACCAAATCCAATTTGCCATCTGATCTAACTTCTGGAGGCAGTCAAAATGAGCCTTAGAATTCTTCCCTACCTTATTCCTGTGCTGAGATACAGGCTGCTCCAACCTGCTGTAAAATGCTTGATTTCGAGAGTGAGCGAAACTAATGAAAACATTGTTGGGGTAAAACCTAAAGGGAAAGACCTAGCACCAAATCCAATTTGCCATCTGATCTAACTTCTGGAGGCAGTCAAAATGAGCCTTAGAATTCTTCCCTACCTTATTCCTGTGCTGAGATACAGGCTGCTTCAACCTGCTGTAAACTGCTTGATTTCGAGAGTGAGCGAAACTAATGAAAACATTGTTGGGGTAAAACCTAAAGGGAAAGACCTAGCACCAAATCCAATTTGCCATCTGATCTAACTTCTGGAGGCAGTCAAAATGATCCTTAGAATTCTTCCCTACCTTATTCCTGTGCTGAGATACAGGCTGCTCCAACCTGCTGTAAAATGCTTGATTTCGAGAGTGAGCGAAACTAATGAAAACATTGTTGGGGTAAAACCTAAAGGGAAAGACCTAGCACCAAATCCAATTTGCCATCTGATCTAACTTCTGGAGGCAGTCAAAATGATCCTTAGAATTCTTCCCTACCTTATTCCTGTGCTGAGATACAGGCTGCTCCAACCTGCTGTAAAATGCTTGATTTCGAGAGTGAGCGAAACTAATGAAAACATTGTTGGGGTAAAACCTAAAGGGAAAGACCTAGCACCAAATCCAATTTGCCATCTGATCTAACTTCTGGAGGCAGTCAAAATGATCCTTAGAATTCTTCCCTACCTTATTCCTGTGCTGAGATACAGGCTGCTCCAACCTGCTGTAAAATGCTTGATTTCGAGAGTGAGCGAAACTAATGAAAACATTGTTGGGGTAAAACCTAAAGGGAAAGACCTAGCACCAAATCCAATTTGCCATCTGATCTAACTTCTGGAGGCAGTCAAAATGAGCCTTAGAATTCTTCCCTACCTTATTCCTGTGCTGAGATACAGGCTGCTCCAACCTGCTGTAAAATGCTTGATTTCGAGAGTGAGCGAAACTAATGAAAACATTGTTGGGGTAAAACCTAAAGGGAAAGACCTAGCACCAAATCCAATTTGCCATCTGATCTAACTTCTGGAGGCAGTCAAAATGAGCCTTAGAATTCTTCCCTACCTTATTCCTGTGCTGAGATACAGGCTGCTCCAACCTGCTGTAAAATGCTTGATTTCGAGAGTGAGCGAAACTAATGAAAACATTGTTGGGGTAAAACCTAAAGGGAAAGACCTAGCACCAAATCCAATTTGCCATCTGATCTAACTTCTGGAGGCAGTCAAAATGAGCCTTAGAATTCTTCCCTACCTTATTCCTGTGCTGAGATACAGGCTGCTCCAACCTGCTGTAAAATGCTTGATTTCGAGAGTGAGCGAAACTAATGAAAACATTGTTGGGGTAAAACCTAAAGGGAAAGACCTAGCACCAAATCCAATTTGCCATCTGATCTAACTTCTGGAGGCAGTCAAAATGATCCTTAGAATTCTTCCCTACCTTATTCCTGTGCTGAGATACAGGCTGCTCCAACCTGCTGTAAAATGCTTGATTTCGAGAGTGAGCGAAACTAATGAAAACATTGTTGGGGTAAAACCTAAAGGGAAAGACCTAGCACCAAATCCAATTTGCCATCTGATCTAACTTCTGGAGGCAGTCAAAATGATCCTTAGAATTCTTCCCTACCTTATTCCTGTGCTGAGATACAGGCTGCTCCAACCTGCTGTAAAATGCTTGATTTCGAGAGTGAGCGAAACTAATGAAAACATTGTTGGGGTAAAACCTAAAGGGAAAGACCTAGCACCAAATCCAATTTGCCATCTGATCTAACTTCTGGAGGCAGTCAAAATGAGCCTTAGAATTCTTCCCTACCTTATTCCTGTGCTGAGATACAGGCTGCTCCAACCTGCTGTAAAATGCTTGATTTCGAGAGTGAGCGAAACTAATGAAAACATTGTTGGGGTAAAACCTAAAGGGAAAGACCTAGCACCAAATCCAATTTGCCATCTGATCTAACTTCTGGAGGCAGTCAAAATGATCCTTAGAATTCTTCCCTACCTTATTCCTGTGCTGAGATACAGGCTGCTCCAACCTGCTGTAAAATGCTTGATTTCCAGAGTGAGCGAAACTAATGAAAACATTGTTGGGGTAAAACCTAAAGGGAAAGACCTAGCACCAAATCCAATTTGCCATCTGATCTAACTTCTGGAGGCAGTCAAAATGATCCTTAGAATTCTTCCCTACCTTATTCCTGTGCTGAGATACAGGCTGCTCCAACCTGCTGTAAAATGCTTGATTTCGAGAGTGAGCGAAACTAATGAAAACATTGTTGGGGTAAAACCTAAAGGGAAAGACCTAGCACCAAATCCAATTTGCCATCTGATCTAACTTCTGGAGGCAGTCAAAATGAGCCTTAGAATTCTTCCCTACCTTATTCCTGTGCTGAGATACAGGCTGCTCCAACCTGCTGTAAAATGCTTGATTTCGAGAGTGAGCGAAACTAATGAAAACATTGTTGGGGTAAAACCTAAAGGGAAAGACCTAGCACCAAATCCAATTTGCCATCTGATCTAACTTCTGGAGGCAGTCAAAATGAGCCTTAGAATTCTTCCCTACCTTATTCCTGTGCTGAGATACAGGCTGCTCCAACCTGCTGTAAAATGCTTGATTTCGAGAGTGAGCGAAACTAATGAAAACATTGTTGGGGTAAAACCTAAAGGGAAAGACCTAGCACCAAATCCAATTTGCCATCTGATCTAACTTCTGGAGGCAGTCAAAATGATCCTTAGAATTCTTCCCTACCTTATTCCTGTGCTGAGATACAGGCTGCTCCAACCTGCTGTAAAATGCTTGATTTCGAGAGTGAGCGAAACTAATGAAAACATTGTTGGGGTAAAACCTAAAGGGAAAGACCTAGCACCAAATCCAATTTGCCATCTGATCTAACTTCTGGAGGCAGTCAAAATGAGCCTTAGAATTCTTCCCTACCTTATTCCTGTGCTGAGATACAGGCTGCTCCAACCTGCTGTAAACTGCTTGATTTCGAGAGTGAGCGAAACTAATGAAAACATTGTTGGGGTAAAACCTAAAGGGAAAGACCTAGCACCAAATCCAATTTGCCATCTGATCTAACTTCTGGAGGCAGTCAAAATGAGCCTTAGAATTCTTCCCTACCTTATTCCTGTGCTGAGATACAGGCTGCTCCAACCTGCTGTAAAATGCTTGATTTCGAGAGTGAGCGAAACTAATGAAAACATTGTTGGGGTAAAACCTAAAGGGAAAGACCTAGCACCAAATCCAATTTGCCATCTGGTCTAACTTCTGGAGGCAGTCAAAATGAGCCTTAGAATTCTTCCCTACCTTATTCCTGTGCTGAGATACAGGCTGCTCCAACCTGCTGTAAAATGCTTGATTTCGAGAGTGAGCGAAACTAATGAAAACATTGTTGGGGTAAAACCTAAAGGGAAAGACCTAGCACCAAATCCAATTTGCCATCTGATCTAACTTCTGGAGGCAGTCAAAATGAGCCTTAGAATTCTTCCCTACCTTATTCCTGTGCTGAGATACAGGCTGCTCCAACCTGCTGTAAAATGCTTGATTTCGAGAGTGAGCGAAACTAATGAAAACATTGTTGGGGTAAAACCTAAAGGGAAAGACCTAGCACCAAATCCAATTTGCCATCTGATCTAACTTCTGGAGGCAGTCAAAATGAGCCTTAGAATTCTTCCCTACCTTATTCCTGTGCTGAGATACAGGCTGCTTCAACCTGCTGTAAACTGCTTGATTTCGAGAGTGAGCGAAACTAATGAAAACATTGTTGGGGTAAAACCTAAAGGGAAAGACCTAGCACCAAATCCAATTTGCCATCTGATCTAACTTCTGGAGGCAGTCAAAATGATCCTTAGAATTCTTCCCTACCTTATTCCTGTGCTGAGATACAGGCTGCTCCAACCTGCTGTAAAATGCTTGATTTCGAGAGTGAGCGAAACTAATGAAAACATTGTTGGGGTAAAACCTAAAGGGAAAGACCTAGCACCAAATCCAATTTGCCATCTGATCTAACTTCTGGAGGCAGTCAAAATGAGCCTTAGAATTCTTCCCTACCTTATTCCTGTGCTGAGATACAGGCTGCTCCAACCTGCTGTAAAATGCTTGATTTCGAGAGTGAGCGAAACTAATGAAAACATTGTTGGGGTAAAACCTAAAGGGAAAGACCTAGCACCAAATCCAATTTGCCATCTGATCTAACTTCTGGAGGCAGTCAAAATGATCCTTAGAATTCTTCCCTACCTTATTCCTGTGCTGAGATACAGGCTGCTCCAACCTGCTGTAAAATGCTTGATTTCGAGAGTGAGCGAAACTAATGAAAACATTGTTGGGGTAAAACCTAAAGGGAAAGACCTAGCACCAAATCCAATTTGCCATCTGATCTAACTTCTGGAGGCAGTCAAAATGAGCCTTAGAATTCTTCCCTACCTTATTCCTGTGCTGAGATACAGGCTGCTCCAACCTGCTGTAAAATGCTTGATTTCGAGAGTGAGCGAAACTAATGAAAACATTGTTGGGGTAAAACCTAAAGGGAAAGACCTAGCACCAAATCCAATTTGCCATCTGATCTAACTTCTGGAGGCAGTCAAAATGAGCCTTAGAATTCTTCCCTACCTTATTCCTGTGCTGAGATACAGGCTGCTCCAACCTGCTGTAAAATGCTTGATTTCGAGAGTGAGCGAAACTAATGAAAACATTGTTGGGGTAAAACCTAAAGGGAAAGACCTAGCACCAAATCCAATTTGCCATCTGATCTAACTTCTGGAGGCAGTCAAAATGAGCCTTAGAATTCTTCCCTACCTTATTCCTGTGCTGAGATACAGGCTGCTCCAACCTGCTGTAAAATGCTTGATTTCGAGAGTGAGCGAAACTAATGAAAACATTGTTGGGGTAAAACCTAAAGGGAAAGACCTAGCACCAAATCCAATTTGCCATCTGATCTAACTTCTGGAGGCAGTCAAAATGAGCCTTAGAATTCTTCCCTACCTTATTCCTGTGCTGAGATACAGGCTGCTCCAACCTGCTGTAAAATGCTTGATTTCGAGAGTGAGCGAAACTAATGAAAACATTGTTGGGGTAAAACCTAAAGGGAAAGACCTAGCACCAAATCCAATTTGCCATCTGATCTAACTTCTGGAGGCAGTCAAAATGAGCCTTAGAATTCTTCCCTACCTTATTCCTGTGCTGAGATACAGGCTGCTCCAACCTGCTGTAAAATGCTTGATTTCGAGAGTGAGCGAAACTAATGAAAACATTGTTGAGGTAAAACCTAAAGGGAAAGACCTAGCACCAAATCCAATTTGCCATCTGATCTAACTTCTGGAGGCAGTCAAAATGATCCTTAGAATTCTTCCCTACCTTATTCCTGTGCTGAGATACAGGCTGCTCCAACCTGCTGTAAAATGCTTGATTTCGAGAGTGAGCGAAACTAATGAAAACATTGTTGGGGTAAAACCTAAAGGGAAAGACCAAGCACCAAATCCAATTTGCCATCTGATCTAATTTCTGGAGGCAGTCAAAATGATCCTTAGAATTCTTCCCTACCTTATTCCTGTGCTGAGATACAGGCTGCTCCAACCTGCTGTAAAATGCTTGATTTCGAGAGTGAGCGAAACTAATGAAAACATTGTTGGGGTAAAACCTAAAGGGAAAGACCTAGCACCAAATCCAATTTGCCATCTGATCTAACTTCTGGAGGCAGTCAAAATGAGCCTTAGAATTCTTCCCTACCTTATTCCTGTGCTGAGATACAGGCTGCTCCAACCTGCTGTAAAATGCTTGATTTCGAGAGTGAGCGAAACTAATGAAAACATTGTTGGGGTAAAACCTAAAGGGAAAGACCTAGCACCAAATCCAATTTGCCATCTGATCTAACTTCTGGAGGCAGTCAAAATGAGCCTTAGAATTCTTCCCTACCTTATTCCTGTGCTGAGATACAGGCTGCTCCAACCTGCTGTAAAATGCTTGATTTCGAGAGTGAGCGAAACTAATGAAAACATTGTTGGGGTAAAACCTAAAGGGAAAGACCTAGCACCAAATCCAATTTGCCATCTGATCTAACTTCTGGAGGCAGTCAAAATGAGCCTTAGAATTCTTCCCTACCTTATTCCTGTGCTGAGATACAGGCTGCTCCAACCTGCTGTAAACTGCTTGATTTCGAGAGTGAGCGAAACTAATGAAAACATTGTTGGGGTAAAACCTAAAGGGAAAGACCTAGCACCAAATCCAATTTGCCATCTGATCTAACTTCTGGAGGCAGTCAAAATGAGCCTTAGAATTCTTCCCTACCTTATTCCTGTGCTGAGATACAGGCTGCTCCAACCTGCTGTAAAATGCTTGATTTCGAGAGTGAGCGAAACTAATGAAAACATTGTTGGGGTAAAACCTAAAGGGAAAGACCTAGCACCAAATCCAATTTGCCATCTGATCTAACTTCTGGAGGCAGTCAAAATGAGCCTTAGAATTCTTCCCTACCTTATTCCTGTGCTGAGATACAGGCTGCTCCAACCTGCTGTAAAATGCTTGATTTCGAGAGTGAGCGAAACTAATGAAAACATTGTTGGGGTAAAACCTAAAGGGAAAGACCTAGCACCAAATCCAATTTGCCATCTGATCTAACTTCTGGAGGCAGTCAAAATGAGCCTTAGAATTCTTCCCTACCTTATTCCTGTGCTGAGATACAGGCTGCTCCAACCTGCTGTAAAATGCTTGATTTCGAGAGTGAGCGAAACTAATGAAAACATTGTTGGGGTAAAACCTAAAGGGAAAGACCTAGCACCAAATCCAATTTGCCATCTGATCTAACTTCTGGAGGCAGTCAAAATGATCCTTAGAATTCTTCCCTACCTTATTCCTGTGCTGAGATACAGGCTGCTCCAACCTGCTGTAAAATGCTTGATTTCGAGAGTGAGCGAAACTAATGAAAACATTGTTGGGGTAAAACCTAAAGGGAAAGACCTAGCACCAAATCCAATTTGCCATCTGATCTAACTTCTGGAGGCAGTCAAAATGAGCCTTAGAATTCTTCCCTACCTTATTCCTGTGCTGAGATACAGGCTGCTCCAACCTGCTGTAAAATGCTTGATTTCGAGAGTGAGCGAAACTAATGAAAACATTGTTGGGGTAAAACCTAAAGGGAAAGACCTAGCACCAAATCCAATTTGCCATCTGATCTAACTTCTGGAGGCAGTCAAAATGATCCTTAGAATTCTTCCCTACCTTATTCCTGTGCTGAGATACAGGCTGCTCCAACCTGCTGTAAAATGCTTGATTTCGAGAGTGAGCGAAACTAATGAAAACATTGTTGGGGTAAAACCTAAAGGGAAAGACCTAGCACCAAATCCAATTTGCCATCTGATCTAACTTCTGGAGGCAGTCAAAATGATCCTTAGAATTCTTCCCTACCTTATTCCTGTGCTGAGATACAGGCTGCTCCAACCTGCTGTAAAATGCTTGATTTCGAGAGTGAGCGAAACTAATGAAAACATTGTTGGGGTAAAACCTAAAGGGAAAGACCTAGCACCAAATCCAATTTGCCATCTGATCTAACTTCTGGAGGCAGTCAAAATGAGCCTTAGAATTCTTCCCTACCTTATTCCTGTGCTGAGATACAGGCTGCTCCAACCTGCTGTAAAATGCTTGATTTCGAGAGTGAGCGAAACTAATGAAAACATTGTTGAGGTAAAACCTAAAGGGAAAGACCTAGCACCAAATCCAATTTGCCATCTGATCTAACTTCTGGAGGCAGTCAAAATGAGCCTTAGAATTCTTCCCTACCTTATTCCTGTGCTGAGATACAGGCTGCTCCAACCTGCTGTAAAATGCTTGATTTCGAGAGTGAGCGAAACTAATGAAAACATTGTTGGGGTAAAACCTAAAGGGAAAGACCTAGCACCAAATCCAATTTGCCATCTGATCTAATTTCTGGAGGCAGTCAAAATGAGCCTTAGAATTCTTCCCTACCTTATTCCTGTGCTGAGATACAGGCTGCTCCAACCTGCTGTAAAATGCTTGATTTCGAGAGTGAGCGAAACTAATGAAAACATTGTTGGGGTAAAACCTAAAGGGAAAGACCTAGCACCAAATCCAATTTGCCATCTGATCTAACTTCTGGAGGCAGTCAAAATGAGCCTTAGAATTCTTCCCTACCTTATTCCTGTGCTGAGATACAGGCTGCTCCAACCTGCTGTAAAATGCTTGATTTCGAGAGTGAGCGAAACTAATGAAAACATTGTTGGGGTAAAACCTAAAGGGAAAGACCTAGCACCAAATCCAATTTGCCATCTGATCTAACTTCTGGAGGCAGTCAAAATGAGCCTTAGAATTCTTCCCTACCTTATTCCTGTGCTGAGATACAGGCTGCTCCAACCTGCTGTAAAATGCTTGATTTCGAGAGTGAGCGAAACTAATGAAAACATTGTTGGGGTAAAACCTAAAGGGAAAGACCTAGCACCAAATCCAATTTGCCATCTGATCTAACTTCTGGAGGCAGTCAAAATGATCCTTAGAATTCTTCCCTACCTTATTCCTGTGCTGAGATACAGGCTGCTCCAACCTGCTGTAAAATGCTTGATTTCGAGAGTGAGCGAAACTAATGAAAACATTGTTGGGGTAAAACCTAAAGGGAAAGACCTAGCACCAAATCCAATTTGCCATCTGATCTAACTTCTGGAGGCAGTCAAAATGAGCCTTAGAATTCTTCCCTACCTTATTCCTGTGCTGAGATACAGGCTGCTCCAACCTGCTGTAAAATGCTTGATTTCGAGAGTGAGCGAAACTAATGAAAACATTCTTGGGGTAAAACCTAAAGGGAAAGACCTAGCACCAAATCCAATTTGCCATCTGATCTAACTTCTGGAGGCAGTCAAAATGAGCCTTAGAATTCTTCCCTACCTTATTCCTGTGCTGAGATACAGGCTGCTCCAACCTGCTGTAAACTGCTTGATTTCGAGAGTGAGCGAAACTAATGAAAACATTGTTGGGGTAAAAC
>NW_027144121.1:0-41776 GCF_026170545.1 Melanerpes formicivorus | reverse complement strand
GGCTGGGCTGGGGGCTGAGGGTGGGGCTGGGTCTGGGCTAGGGCTGGGCTGGGGCTGGGGCTGCGACTGGGGCTGGGTCCAGGGCTGGGGCTGGGCTGTGGCTGGGGCTGGGTCCAGGGCTGGGGCTGGGCTGGGGCTGGTGCTGGGCCGGGGCAGGGCTGGGGCAGGGGCTGGGCTGGGGCCGAGGGTTGGGCTGGGGCTGGGGCTGGGGACAGGTCTGGGGCCAGAGCTGGGGCTGGGCTGGGTCCGGGCTGGGGCTGGCCTCGGTGCAGGGCTGGGGCTGGGCAGGGCGGGGCCTGGGGCAGGGCTGTGCTACGGCTGGGCTGGGACCAGGGATGGGTCCCGGGGTGGGGTGGGGCTGGGGCAGGGCTGGGGCTGGGGCAGTGCTGGGCCTGGGCTGGGGATGAGGCTGAGTTGGGGCTGGGGCTGGGTCCAGGGCTGGGGCTGGGCTGGGGCTGGGACTGGGGCAGGGCTAGGCCTAGGCTGGGGGGAAAGGATGGGGTTTGGGCTGGGGCTGGGGCCAGGGCTTGGGCTGGGCTGGGACCGGGGCTGGGCTGGGGTAGGGCTGGCACAGGGCTAGGCCTGGGCCTGGGCTGGGGCCGAGTCTGGGGCTGGGGGCTGGGGCCGGGGCAGGGGCGGGGCCTGGGGCAGGGCTTGAACTGGGGCTGGGCTGGGGCCAAGGTTGGGGCTGGGGCTGGGCTGGTGGGGAGGGTGGGGCTGGGGCTGGAACCAAGGCTTGGGCAGGGCTGGGGCTGGGGCTGGAGCCAGGGTTGGGGCAGGAGCCAGGGCTGGGGGCAGTGCTGGGGCTAGGCTGGGGCTGGGCCTGGGGCTGCTCTGTGGCTCTGGCTGGGGACAGGGCTGAGGCCAGTCTGGGTCTGGGGCTGGGCTGGGGGGCAGGGCTGGGGCTGGGGGCTGGGATGGGGCAGGACTGGGACTGGGGCAGGGGCACGGGCCGAGGCTGGGGACAGGGCTAGGGCTGGAGCTAGGGCAGGGCTGGGGCCAGGCTGGGGCTGGGTTCGGCTCAGGGGTGGGGCTTGGTCCAGGGTTGGGGCTGGGCTAGGGCAGGGGCTGGGGGTGGGGCTGCGACTGGGGCTGGATCCAGGGCTGTGGCTGGGCTGTGGTTGGGGTTGGGCTGGGGCAGGGCTGGGGCTAGGCTGGGGCTGGGTTCGGTGCAGGGCTGGGGCTGGGGCAGGGCTGGGCTGGGGCCAGGGATGGGGCCGTGAGTGGGGATTGGCTGGGGCTGGGGCTGGGGCTGGGGCCGGGGGAGGGGCTGGGGCTGGGGCTAGGTTCGGTGCAGGGCTGGGGCTGGGCAGGGCGGGGGCTGGGGCAGGGGCAGGGCTGGGGTAGGGGCTGGGCTGGGGCTGAGGGCGGGGCTGGGCTAGGGCTGGGGCCGGGGCTGGGGCTGAGGGCGGGGCTGGGCTAGGGCTGGGGCTGGGGCAGGGGGCTGGGGCTGGGGCCAGGGCTGGGGCCAGGGCTGGGCTGGGGCAGGACTGGGACTGGGGGCCAGGGCAGGGCTGGGCCTGGGCTGGGGATGAGGCTGGGGTGGGGCTCGGGCTGGGTCCAGGGCAGGGGCTGGGCTGGGGCTGGGGCTGGGCTGGGTCTAGGGCTGGGGCTGTGCTGGTGCTCTGCTGGGGGTGGGCTGGGGACTAGGGCTGGGGCAGGGCTGATGCAGGTGTGGGGCTGGGCTGGGGGCAGGGGCTGGGGCCTAGGGTAGGGCTGGGACTGAGGTTGGGGCCGGGGCTGGGGCTGGAGTAGGCTGGAGGTTGGGTCTTGGGCTGGGGCTGGGGGCAGGTCTGGGCTGGGGGCATGGCTGGGGCTGGGTTGGGGGCAGGGCTGGGGCTGGGGCTGGGGCCGGGGCTGGGGCAGGTCTGGGCTGGGGGCATGGCTGGGGCTGGATTGGGGCCAGGGCTGGGGCAGGACTAGGCTTGAGGCTGGGCCTTGGGCTGGGGCTGGGTTGGCGCAGGGCTGGGGCTGGGGCTGGAACCAAGGCTTGGGCAGGGCTGGGGCTGGGGCTGGAGCCAGGGCTGGGGTAGGAGCCAGGGCTGGGGCAGGGCTGAGGTCCGGCCAGGGGCTGGGGCTGGGGCAGGGCTGGGGCTAGGCTGGGGCTGGGCCTGGGGCTGGGGCTGGGCTGAGGGCACGGCTGGGCTAGGCCTGAGGCTGGGGCAGGGCTGGGCCTAGGCTGGGCTGAGGCCGGGGCTGGGGCTGGGACTGGGGCAGGGCAGGGCTGGACTAGGGCTGGGGCTGGGACAGGGCTGGTCTAGGGATGGGCTGGGGCTGGGGCTGGGTTCGGTGCAGGGCTGGGGCTGGGCAGGGCGGGGGCTGGGGCAGGGGCAGGGCTGGGGTAGGGGCTGGGCTGGGGCAGAGGGCGGGGCTGGGCTAGGGCTGGGGCTGGGGCAGGGGCCGGGGCTGGGGCCAGGGCTGGGGCCAGGGCTGGGGCCAGACCTGGGGCAGGGCTGGGGCCAGGGCTGGGGCTGGGGCTGGGGCTGGGCGGTGGCTGGGGCTGGGCTGGGGGCAGGGCTGGGGCTGGGGCTGGGCTGGGGTTGGGCTGGGGCCGAGTGTTGGGTAGGGGCTGGGGCCGGGGCAGAGGCAGGGCTGGGGCAGGACTGGAACTGGAGCTGGGCTGGGGGAATGGCTGTGGCTGGATTGGGGCTTGGGCTGGGGCATGACTAGGCTTGAGGCTGGGCCTTGGCTGGGGCTGGGTTGGCGCAGGGCTGGGGCTGGGGCTGGAACCAAGGCATGGGCAGGGCTGGGGCTGGGGCTGGAGCCAGGGCTGGGGCAGGAGCCAGGGCTGGGGCAGGGCTGTGGCTAGGCTGGGGCAGGGCCTGTGGCTGGGCTGGGGCTGGGGCTGGGGACAGGGCTGGGTCCAGGCTGGGTCTGGGGCTGGGCTGAGGGCAGGGCTGGGGCTGGGGGCTGGGCTGGGGCAGGACTGGGACTGGGGCCAGGGCAGGGCTGGGCCTGGGCTGGGGATGAGGCTGGGGTGGGGCTCGGGCTGGGTCCAGGGCAGGGGCTGGGCTGGAGCTGGGGCTGGGCTGGGTCTAGGGCTGGGGCTGTGCTGGTGCTCTGCTGGGGGTGGGCTGGGGACTAGGGCTGGGGCAGGGCTGATGCAGGTGTGGGGCTGGGCTGGGGCAGGGGCTGGGGCCTGGGGTAGGGCTGGGACTGAGGTTGGGGCCGGGGCTGGGGCTGGAGTAGGCTGGGGGCTGGGTCTTGGGCTGGGGCTGGGGGGCAGGTCTGGGCTGGGGGCATGGCTGGGGCTCGATTGGGGCCAGGGCTGGGGCAGGACTAGGCTTGAGGCTGGGCCTTGGGCTGGGGCTGGGTTGGCGCAGGGCTGGGGCTGGGGCTGGAACCAAGGCTTGGGCAGGGCTGGGGCTGGGGCTGGAGCCAGGGCTGGGGTAGGAGCCAGGGCTGGGGCAGGGCTGAGGTCCGGCCAGGGGGCTGGGACTGGGGCAGGGCTGGGGCTAGGCTGGGGCTGGGCTTGGGGCTGGGGGCTGGGCTGAGGGCACGGCTGGGCTAGGCCTGGGGCTGGGGCAGGGCTGGGGCTAGGCTGGGCTGAGGCCGGGGCTGGGGCTGGGACTGGGGCAGGGCAGGGCTGGACTAGGGCTGGGGCTGGGACAGGGCTGGTCTAGGGATGGGCTGGGGCTGGGGCTGGGGCTGGGCTAGGGCAGGGCTGGGCTGGGGCTGGGGGCTAGGCTGGGGCAGGGCTGGTGCAGATCTGGGGCTGGGGCTGGGCTTGGGGTCAGGACTGGGGCTGGGCGGTGGCTGGGGCTGGGCTTGGGCTGGGCTGGGGCTGGGACTGGGTCCAGGGCTGGGGCACGACTGGTCCGGGCTGGGGCTGGGGCTGGGCTGAGGGCAGGGCTGGGGCAGGGGCTGGGCTGGGGCCGAGGGTTGGGCTGGGGCTGGGGCTGGGGACAGGTCTGGGGCCAGAGCTGGGGCTGGGCTGGGTCCGGGCTGGGGCTGGCCTCGGTGCAGGGCTGGGGCTGGGCAGGGCGGGGCCTGGGGCAGGGCTGTGCTATGGCTGGGCTGGGACCAGGGATGGGTCCCGGGGTGGGGCTGGGGCTGGGGCAGGGCTGAGGCTGGGGCAGGGCTGGGCCTGGGCTGGCGATGAGGCTGGGGGTGGGGCTGGGGCTGGGTCCAGGGCTGGGGCTGTGCTGGGGCTGGGACTGGTGCAGGGCTAGGCCTGGGCTGGGGGCAAGGATGGGGTTTGGGGCTGGGGCTGGGCTGGGTCTAGGGCTGGGGCTGTGCTGGTGCTCTGCTGGGGGTGGGCTGGGGACTAGGGCTGGGGCAGGGCTGATGCAGGTGTGGGGCTGGGCTGGGGGCAGGGGCTGGGGCCTGGGGTAGGGCTGGGACTGAGGTTGGGGCCGGGGCTGGGGCTGGAGTAGGCTGGAGGCTGGGCCTTGGGCTGGGGCTGGGTTGGCGCAGGGCTGGGGCTGGGGCTGGAACCAAGGCTTGGGCAGGGCTGGGGCTGGGGCTGGAGCCAGGGCTGGGGTAGGAGCCAGGGCTGGGGCAGGGCTGAGGTCCGGCCAGGGGCTGGGGCTGGGGCAGGGCTGGGGCTAGGCTGGGGCTGGGCCTGGGGCTGGGGCTGGGCTGAGGGCACGGCTGGGCTAGGCCTGGGGCTGGGGCAGGGCTGGGCCTAGGCTGGGCTTGAGGCCGGGGCTGGGGCTGGGACTGGGGCAGGGCAGGGCTGGACTAGGGCTGGGGCTGGGACAGGGCTGGTCTAGGGATGGGCTGGGGCTGGGGCTGGGGCCGGGGGGAGGGGCTGGGGCTGGGGCTAGGTTCGGTGCAGGGCTGGGGCTGGGCAGGGCGGGGGCTGGGGCAGGGGCAGGGCTGGGGCTGAGGGCGGGGCTGGGCTAGGGCTGGGGCTGGGGCTGGGGCTGGGGCTGAGGGCGCGGCTGGGCTAGGGCTGGGGCTGGGGCTGGGGCCAGACCTGGGGCAGGGCTGGGGCCAGGGCTGGGGCTGGGGCTGGGGGCTGGGCGGTGGCTGGGGCTGGGCTGGGGCAGGGCTGGGGCTGGGGCTGGGCTGGGGTTGGGCTGGGGCCGAGTCTTGGGTAGGGGTTGGGGCCGGGGGCAGAGGCAGGGCTGGGGCAGGACTGGAACTGGAGCTGGGCTGGGGGCATGTCTGGGGCTGGATTGGGGCTTGGGCTGGGGCAGGACTAGGCTTGAGGCTGGGCCTTGGCTGGGGCTGGGTTGGCGCAGGGCTGGGGCTGGGGCTGGAACCAAGGCTTGGGCAGGGCTGGGGCTGGGGCTTGGAGCCAGGGCTGGGGCAGGAGCCAGGGCTGGGGCAGGGCTGTGGCTAGGCTGGGGCAGGGCCTGTGGCTGGGCTGGGGCTGGGGCTGGGGACAGGGCTGGGGCCAGGCTGGGTCTGGGGCTGGGCTGAGGGTAGGGCTGGGGCTGGGGGCTGGGCTGGGGCAGGACTGGGACTGGGGCAGGGGTACGGGCTGAGGCTGGGGACAGGGCTTGGGCTGCAGCTAGGGCAGGGCTGGGGCCAGGCTGGGGCTGGGTTTGGCTCAGGGCTGGGGCTTGGTCCAGGGTTTGGGGCTGGGCTGAGGGCAGGGGCTGGGCTAGGCCTGGGGGCTGGGCTGGGACCAGGACTGGGCTGGGGCAGGCACTGGGGCAGGGTTTGGGCTGGGGCTAGGGCCGGGGGCTGGGATGGGGCAGGGCTGGGGCTGGGGCTGGGTTGGGGGCAGGGCTGGGGCTGGGCAGGGGATGAGGCTCGGGTGGGGCTGGGGCTGGGGCTGGGTCCAGGGCAGGGCTAGGGCTGGGGCTGGGGCTGGGCTGGGGCAGAGGGCGGGGCTGGGGCAGGGCTGGGGCTGGTGTTGGAACCAAGTCTTGGGCAGGGCTGGGGCTGGGGCTGGGGCTGGGCTGGGCTGGGGCTATGCATGGACCGGGACTGGGCAGGGGTAGGGCCGGGGCTGGGGGCTGGGCTGGGGCTGGGGTTGGGCTGGGGCAGGGCTGGGCCTGGGGTTGGGCTGGGGCTGGGGCTGGGGGCTGGGGCCGGGGCTGCGACTCGGGCTGTGTCCAGGGCTGTGGCTGGGCTGTGGCTGGGTGTGGCCGGTTGACGTTGCCCCCTTAAGAAAGGGAATATGGTGGACGGAAGTTGGTAAACGGAAGGAATAATCTAAACTAATTTCATTGGAAGAGTGGGAGGAATCACCTTCTGAACTGGGACAGCAGGAGGGTATACTGGGTTTTTCCAGCACTTTATTTTCAGTCTTGCTTCCGCCTCTTCTTCGTGCAGCAGCTCTGTTTTGTGCTGGGCTTTCTGCCAAGGCCTCGGCCTTGAAGACCAGATAAAAGCCGGTATTAACTCCCTTCCAATTAACACGAACTGCTTCTAAACTTTTTTCCTCTCTTTTCTTTCTCTTCCTATCCCATTCTGGGGAAAGGGGGGGGAAGAGAGGGGAAAGCGGAGGTGGGGAACCCCTCTCTGTCCGAGGGGGGTTACTCTCATTTCTGTGTTACTCTGTTGTATATCTTTGTATATATTGTAGATATTGTAAATTTGTAAATATTCCCCTGCATTCTCTACATTGCTTTGTAAATATAGCTCCACTGCTTTGCTAATTCAGCTTGTGAGGTTTTTTTTCCTTTCCCTTCAAGTTTCTTTCCCTCTACCTTACAAGGGGGAAGGGAGGAGGCTTCTTGGCCTTACCCTTCCACCCACCACACTGGGGCTGGGCTGGGGCTGGGCTGGGGCTGGGGCTGGGGCTGGGGCTGGGCTGGGGCTGGGTCCAGGGCAGGGGCTGGGCTGGGGCTGGGGCTGGGGCTGGGCCAGGGCAGCCCTGGGGCAGGGGCTGGGTTGGGGCCCAGGGTGGGGCTGGGGCTGGGGCTGGGGCTCGGACAGGGGCCGGGGCTGGTGCTGGGGCCGAGGGCGGGACTGGGCTAAGGCTGGGGCTGGGGCAGGGGCCTGGGCTGGACTGGGGCAGAGGGTGGGGCGGGGGCAGGGCTGGGGCTGGGGCTGGGCCGGGGCAGCCTTGGGGCAGGGGATGGGCTGGGGCCGAGGGTGGGGGCTGGGGCTGGGCATGGACCGGGACTGGGCAGGGGTAGGGCCGGGGCCTGGGGGCTGGGCTGGGGCTGGGGTTGGGCTGGGGCAGGTCTGGGGCTGGGGTTGGGCTGGGGCTGGGGGCTGGGGCCGGGGCTGAGACTGGGGCTGGGTCCAGGGCTGTGGCTGGGCTGTGGCTGGGGCTGGGCTGGGGCTGGGCTGGGGCTGTGGCTGGGGCTGGGCTGGGGCTGGGTCCAGGGCAGGGGCTGGGCTGGGGCTGGGGCTGGGCCGGGGCAGCCTTGGGGCAGGGGATGGGCTGGGGCCGAGGGTGGGGCTGGGGCTGGTTCCAGGGCTGTGGCTGGGCTGTGGCTGTGGCTGGGCTAGGGCTGGGGCTGGGGCTGAGGGCAGGGCTGGGTCCAGGGCTGGGGCAGGGCTGGGACTGGGCCTGGGCTGGGGCAGTGCTGGGGTTGGGCTGTGGCTGGGCTGGGACCAGGACTGGGCTGGGGCAGGGACTGGGGCAGGGCTTGGGCTGGGGCTGGGGCTGAGGGCAGGGCTGGGTCCAGGGCTGGGGCAGGGCTGGGACTGGGCCTGGGCTGGGGCAGTGCTGGGGTTGGGCTGTGGCTGGGCTGGGACCAGGACTGGGCTGGGGCAGGGACTGGGGCAGGGCTTGGGCTGGGGCTGGGGCTGGGGCTGGGATGGGGCAGGGCTGGGGCTGGGGCTGGGCTGGGGGCAGGGATGGGGCTGGGGCCGGGGCTGGGGCTTGGGCTGGTGCAGGGCTAGGGCTGGGTAGGGGATGAGGCTGGGGTGGGGCTGGGGCTGAGTCCAGGGCAGGGCTTGGGCTGGGGCTGGGGCTGGGCTGGGGCCGACGGCAGGGCTGGGGGCAGGGATGGGGCTGGGGCTGGGGCTGGGGCTTGGGCTGGGGCAAGGCTAGGGCTGGGCAGGGGATGAGGCTGGGGTGGGGCTGGGGCTGGGTCCAGGGCAGGGGTAGGGCCGGGGCTGGGGGCTGGGGCAGGGCTGGGGTTGGGCTGGGGCAGGTCTGGGGCTGGGGTTGGGCTGGGGCTGGGGCTGGGGCTGGGATGGGGCAGGGCTGGGGCTGGGGCTGGGGCTGGGGCTGGGACTGGGCCTGGGCTGGGGCAGTGCTGGGGCTGGGCTGTGGCTGGGCTGGGACCAGGACTGGGCTGGGGCAGGGGACTGGGGCAGGGCTTGGGCTGGGGCTGGGGCTGGGGCTGGGCTGGGGCAGGGCTGGGGCTGGGGCAGGGCTGGGGGCAGGGATGGGGCTGGGGCAGGGGCTGGGGCTTGGGCTGGGGCAGGGCTAGGGCTGGGCAGGGGATGAGGCTGGGGTGGGGCTGGGGCTGGGGCGGGGCTGGGGCTGGGGCTGGGTCCAGGGCAGGGCTTGGGCTGGGGCTGGGGCTGGGCTGGGGCCGAGGGCAGGGCTGGGGCAGGGCTGGGGCTGGGGCTGGGGCTGGGCGGTGGCTGGGGCTGGGCTGGGGCAGGGCTGGGGCTGGGGCTGGGCTGGGGTTGGGCTGGGGCCGAGTCTTGGGTAGGGGTTGGGGCCGGGGGCAGAGGCAGGGCTGGGGCAGGACTGGAACTGGAGCTGGGCTGGGGGCATGTCTGGGGCTGGATTGGGGCTTGGGCTGGGGCAGGACTAGGCTTGAGGCTGGGCCTTGGCTGGGGCTGGGTTGGCGCAGGGCTGGGGCTGGGGCTGGAACCAAGGCTTGGGCAGGGCTGGGGCTGGGGCTGGAGCCAGGGCTGGGGCAGGAGCCAGGGCTGGGGCAGGGCTGTGGCTAGGCTGGGGCAGGGCCTGTGGCTGGGCTGGGGCTGGGGCTGGGGACAGGGCTGGGGCCAGGCTGGGTCTGGGGCTGGGCTGAGGGTAGGGCTGGGGCTGGGGGCTGGGCTGGGGCAGGACTGGGACTGGGGCAGGGGTACGGGCTGAGGCTGGGGACAGGGCTTGGGCTGCAGCTAGGGCAGGGCTGGGGCCAGGCTGGGGCTGGGTTTGGCTCAGGGCTGGGGCTTGGTCCAGGGTTGGGGCTGGGCTGAGGGCAGGGGCTGGGCTAGGCCTGGGGCTGGGCTGGGACCAGGACTGGGCTGGGGCAGGCACTGGGGCAGGGTTTGGGCTGGGGCTAGGGCCGGGGCTGGGATGGGGCAGGGCTGGGGCTGGGGCTGGGTTGGGGGCAGGGCTGGGGCTGGGCAGGGGATGAGGCTCGGGTGGGGCTGGGGCTGGGGCTGGGTCCAGGGCAGGGCTAGGGCTGGGGCTGGGGCTGGGCTGGGGCAGAGGGCGGGGCTGGGGCAGGGCTGGGGCTGGTGTTGGAACCAAGTCTTGGGCAGGGCTGGGGCTGGGGCTGGGGCTGGGCTGGGCTGGGGCTATGCATGGACCGGGACTGGGCAGGGGTAGGGCCGGGGCTGGGGGCTGGGCTGGGGCTGGGGTTGGGCTGGGGCAGGGCTGGGCCTGGGGTTGGGCTGGGGCTGGGGCTGGGGCTGGGGCCGGGGCTGCGACTCGGGCTGTGTCCAGGGCTGTGGCTGGGCTGTGGCTGGGTGTGGCCGGTTGACGTTGCCCCCTTAAGAAAGGGAATATGGTGGACGGAAGTTGGTAAACGGAAGGAATAATCTAAACTAATTTCATTGGAAGAGTGGGAGGAATCACCTTCTGAACTGGGACAGCAGGAGGGTATACTGGGTTTTTCCAGCACTTTATTTTCAGTCTTGCTTCCGCCTCTTCTTCGTGCAGCAGCTCTGTTTTGTGCTGGGCTTTCTGCCAAGGCCTCGGCCTTGAAGACCAGATAAAAGCCGGTATTAACTCCCTTCCAATTAACACGAACTGCTTCTAAACTTTTTTCCTCTCTTTTCTTTCTCTTCCTATCCCATTCTGGGGAAAGGGGGGGAAGAGAGGGGAAAGCGGAGGTGGGGAACCCCTCTCTGTCCGAGGGGGGTTACTCTCATTTCTGTGTTACTCTGTTGTATATCTTTGTATATATTGTAGATATTGTAAATTTGTAAATATTCCCCTGCATTCTCTACATTGCTTTGTAAATATAGCTCCACTGCTTTGCTAATTCAGCTTGTGAGGTTTTTTTTCCTTTCCCTTCAAGTTTCTTTCCCTCTACCTTACAAGGGGGAAGGGAGGAGGCTTCTTGGCCTTACCCTTCCACCCACCACACTGGGGCTGGGCTGGGGCTGGGCTGGGGCTGGGGCTGGGGCTGGGGCTGGGCTGGGGCTGGGTCCAGGGCAGGGGCTGGGCTGGGGCTGGGGCTGGGGCTGGGCCAGGGCAGCCCTGGGGCAGGGGCTGGGTTGGGGCCCAGGGTGGGGCTGGGGCTGGGGCTGGGGCTCGGACAGGGGCCGGGGCTGGTGCTGGGGCCGAGGGCGGGACTGGGCTAAGGCTGGGGCTGGGGCAGGGGCCTGGGCTGGACTGGGGCAGAGGGTGGGGCGGGGGCAGGGCTGGGGCTGGGGCTGGGCCGGGGCAGCCTTGGGGCAGGGGATGGGCTGGGGCCGAGGGTGGGGCTGGGGCTGGGCATGGACCGGGACTGGGCAGGGGTAGGGCCGGGCCTGGGGGCTGGGCTGGGGCTGGGGTTGGGCTGGGGCAGGTCTGGGGCTGGGGTTGGGCTGGGGCTGGGGCTGGGGCCGGGGCTGAGACTGGGGCTGGGTCCAGGGCTGTGGCTGGGCTGTGGCTGGGGCTGGGCTGGGGCTGGGCTGGGGCTGTGGCTGGGGCTGGGCTGGGGCTGGGTCCAGGGCAGGGGCTGGGCTGGGGCTGGGGCTGGGCCGGGGCAGCCTTGGGGCAGGGGATGGGCTGGGGCCGAGGGTGGGGCTGGGGCTGGTTCCAGGGCTGTGGCTGGGCTGTGGCTGTGGCTGGGCTAGGGCTGGGGCTGGGGCTGAGGGCAGGGCTGGGTCCAGGGCTGGGGCAGGGCTGGGACTGGGGCCTGGGCTGGGGCAGTGCTGGGGTTGGGCTGTGGCTGGGCTGGGACCAGGACTGGGCTGGGGCAGGGGACTGGGGCAGGGCTTGGGCTGGGGCTGGGGCTGAGGGCAGGGCTGGGTCCAGGGCTGGGGCAGGGCTGGGACTGGGCCTGGGCTGGGGCAGTGCTGGGGTTGGGCTGTGGCTGGGCTGGGACCAGGACTGGGCTGGGGCAGGGACTGGGGCAGGGCTTGGGCTGGGGCTGGGGCTGGGGCTGGGATGGGGCAGGGCTGGGGCTGGGGCTGGGCTGGGGGCAGGGATGGGGCTGGGGCCGGGGCTGGGGCTTGGGCTGGTGCAGGGCTAGGGCTGGGTAGGGGATGAGGCTGGGGTGGGGCTGGGGCTGAGTCCAGGGCAGGGCTTGGGCTGGGGCTGGGGCTGGGCTGGGGCCGACGGCAGGGCTGGGGGCAGGGATGGGGCTGGGGCTGGGGCTGGGGCTTGGGCTGGGGCAAGGCTAGGGCTGGGCAGGGGATGAGGCTGGGGTGGGGCTGGGGCTGGGTCCAGGGCAGGGGTAGGGGCCGGGGCTGGGGGCTGGGGCAGGGCTGGGGTTGGGCTGGGGCAGGTCTGGGGGCTGGGGTTGGGCTGGGGCTGGGGCTGGGGCTGGGATGGGGCAGGGCTGGGGCTGGGGCTGGGGCTGGGGCTGGGACTGGGCCTGGGCTGGGGCAGTGCTGGGGCTGGGCTGTGGCTGGGCTGGGACCAGGACTGGGCTGGGGCAGGGACTGGGGCAGGGCTTGGGCTGGGGCTGGGGCTGGGGCTGGGCTGGGGCAGGGCTGGGGCTGGGGCAGGGCTGGGGGCAGGGATGGGGCTGGGGCAGGGGCTGGGGCTTGGGCTGGGGCAGGGCTAGGGCTGGGCAGGGGATGAGGCTGGGGTGGGGCTGGGGCTGGGGCGGGGCTGGGGCTGGGGCTGGGTCCAGGGCAGGGCTTGGGCTGGGGGCTGGGGCTGGGCTGGGGCCGAGGGCAGGGCTGGGGCAGGGCTGGGGCTGGGGCTGGGGGCTGGGCGGTGGCTGGGGCTGGGCTGGGGCAGGGCTGGGGCTGGGGCTGGGCTGGGGTTGGGCTGGGGCCGAGTCTTGGGTAGGGGTTGGGGCCGGGGCAGAGGCAGGGCTGGGGCAGGACTGGAACTGGAGCTGGGCTGGGGGCATGTCTGGGGCTGGATTGGGGCTTGGGCTGGGGCAGGACTAGGCTTGAGGCTGGGCCTTGGCTGGGGCTGGGTTGGCGCAGGGCTGGGGCTGGGGCTGGAACCAAGGCTTGGGCAGGGCTGGGGCTTGGGGCTGGAGCCAGGGCTGGGGCAGGAGCCAGGGCTGGGGCAGGGCTGTGGCTAGGCTGGGGCAGGGCCTGTGGCTGGGCTGGGGCTGGGGCTGGGGACAGGGCTGGGGCCAGGCTGGGTCTGGGGCTGGGCTGAGGGTAGGGCTGGGGCTGGGGGCTGGGCTGGGGCAGGACTGGGACTGGGGCAGGGGTACGGGCTGAGGCTGGGGACAGGGCTTGGGCTGCAGCTAGGGCAGGGCTGGGGCCAGGCTGGGGCTGGGTTTGGCTCAGGGCTGGGGCTTGGTCCAGGGTTGGGGCTGGGCTGAGGGCAGGGGCTGGGCTAGGCCTGGGGCTGGGCTGGGACCAGGACTGGGCTGGGGCAGGCACTGGGGCAGGGTTTGGGCTGGGGCTAGGGCCGGGGCTGGGATGGGGCAGGGCTGGGGCTGGGGCTGGGTTGGGGGCAGGGCTGGGGCTGGGCAGGGGATGAGGCTCGGGTGGGGCTGGGGCTGGGGCTGGGTCCAGGGCAGGGCTAGGGCTGGGGCTGGGGCTGGGCTGGGGCAGAGGGCGGGGCTGGGGCAGGGCTGGGGCTGGTGTTGGAACCAAGTCTTGGGCAGGGCTGGGGCTGGGGCTGGGGCTGGGCTGGGCTGGGGCTATGCATGGACCGGGACTGGGCAGGGGTAGGGCCGGGGCTGGGGGCTGGGCTGGGGCTGGGGTTGGGCTGGGGCAGGGCTGGGCCTGGGGTTGGGCTGGGGCTGGGGCTGGGGCTGGGGCCGGGGCTGCGACTCGGGCTGTGTCCAGGGCTGTGGCTGGGCTGTGGCTGGGTGTGGCCGGTTGACGTTGCCCCCTTAAGAAAGGGAATATGGTGGACGGAAGTTGGTAAACGGAAGGAATAATCTAAACTAATTTCATTGGAAGAGTGGGAGGAATCACCTTCTGAACTGGGACAGCAGGAGGGTATACTGGGTTTTTCCAGCACTTTATTTTCAGTCTTGCTTCCGCCTCTTCTTCGTGCAGCAGCTCTGTTTTGTGCTGGGCTTTCTGCCAAGGCCTCGGCCTTGAAGACCAGATAAAAGCCGGTATTAACTCCCTTCCAATTAACACGAACTGCTTCTAAACTTTTTTCCTCTCTTTTCTTTCTCTTCCTATCCCATTCTGGGGAAAGGGGGGGAAGAGAGGGGAAAGCGGAGGTGGGGAACCCCTCTCTGTCCGAGGGGGGTTACTCTCATTTCTGTGTTACTCTGTTGTATATCTTTGTATATATTGTAGATATTGTAAATTTGTAAATATTCCCCTGCATTCTCTACATTGCTTTGTAAATATAGCTCCACTGCTTTGCTAATTCAGCTTGTGAGGTTTTTTTTCCTTTCCCTTCAAGTTTCTTTCCCTCTACCTTACAAGGGGGAAGGGAGGAGGCTTCTTGGCCTTACCCTTCCACCCACCACACTGGGGCTGGGCTGGGGCTGGGCTGGGGCTGGGGCTGGGGCTGGGGCTGGGCTGGGGCTGGGTCCAGGGCAGGGGCTGGGCTGGGGCTGGGGCTGGGGCTGGGCCAGGGCAGCCCTGGGGCAGGGGCTGGGTTGGGGCCCAGGGTGGGGCTGGGGCTGGGGCTGGGGCTCGGACAGGGGCCGGGGCTGGTGCTGGGGCCGAGGGCGGGGACTGGGCTAAGGCTGGGGCTGGGGCAGGGGCCTGGGCTGGACTGGGGCAGAGGGTGGGGCGGGGGCAGGGCTGGGGCTGGGGCTGGGCCGGGGCAGCCTTGGGGCAGGGGATGGGCTGGGGGCCGAGGGTGGGGCTGGGGCTGGGGCATGGACCGGGACTGGGCAGGGGTAGGGCCGGGCCTGGGGGCTGGGCTGGGGCTGGGGTTGGGCTGGGGCAGGTCTGGGGCTGGGGTTGGGCTGGGGCTGGGGCTGGGGCCGGGGCTGAGACTGGGGCTGGGTCCAGGGCTGTGGCTGGGCTGTGGCTGGGGCTGGGCTGGGGCTGGGCTGGGGCTGTGGCTGGGGCTGGGCTGGGGCTGGGTCCAGGGCAGGGGCTGGGCTGGGGCTGGGGCTGGGCCGGGGCAGCCTTGGGGCAGGGGATGGGCTGGGGCCGAGGGTGGGGCTGGGGCTGGTTCCAGGGCTGTGGCTGGGCTGTGGCTGTGGCTGGGCTAGGGCTGGGGCTGGGGCTGAGGGCAGGGCTGGGTCCAGGGCTGGGGCAGGGCTGGGACTGGGCCTGGGCTGGGGCAGTGCTGGGGTTGGGCTGTGGCTGGGCTGGGACCAGGACTGGGCTGGGGCAGGGACTGGGGCAGGGCTTGGGCTGGGGCTGGGGCTGAGGGCAGGGCTGGGTCCAGGGCTGGGGCAGGGCTGGGACTGGGCCTGGGCTGGGGGCAGTGCTGGGGTTGGGCTGTGGCTGGGCTGGGACCAGGACTGGGCTGGGGCAGGGACTGGGGCAGGGCTTGGGCTGGGGCTGGGGCTGAGGGCAGGGCTGGGTCCAGGGCTGGGGCAGGGCTGGGACTGGGCCTGGGCTGGGGCAGTGCTGGGGTTGGGCTGTGGCTGGGCTGGGACCAGGACTGGGCTGGGGCAGGGACTGGGGCAGGGCTTGGGCTGGGGCTGGGGCTGGGGCTGGGATGGGGCAGGGCTGGGGCTGGGGCTGGGCTGGGGGCAGGGATGGGGCTGGGGCCGGGGCTGGGGGCTTGGGCTGGTGCAGGGCTAGGGCTGGGTAGGGGATGAGGCTGGGGTGGGGCTGGGGCTGAGTCCAGGGCAGGGCTTGGGCTGGGGCTGGGGCTGGGCTGGGGCCGACGGCAGGGCTGGGGGCAGGGATGGGGCTGGGGCTGGGGCTGGGGCTTGGGCTGGGGCAAGGCTAGGGCTGGGCAGGGGATGAGGCTGGGGTGGGGCTGGGGCTGGGTCCAGGGCAGGGGTAGGGCCGGGGCTGGGGGCTGGGGCAGGGCTGGGGTTGGGCTGGGGCAGGTCTGGGGCTGGGGTTGGGCTGGGGCTGGGGCTGGGGCTGGGATGGGGCAGGGCTGGGGCTGGGGCTGGGGCTGGGGCTGGGACTGGGCCTGGGCTGGGGCAGTGCTGGGGCTGGGCTGTGGCTGGGCTGGGACCAGGACTGGGCTGGGGCAGGGACTGGGGCAGGGCTTGGGCTGGGGCTGGGGCTGGGGCTGGGCTGGGGCAGGGCTGGGGCTGGGGCAGGGCTGGGGGCAGGGATGGGGCTGGGGCAGGGGCTGGGGCTTGGGCTGGGGCAGGGCTAGGGCTGGGCAGGGGATGAGGCTGGGGTGGGGCTGGGGCTGGGGCGGGGCTGGGGCTGGGGCTGGGTCCAGGGCAGGGCTTGGGCTGGGGCTGGGGCTGGGCTGGGGCCGAGGGCAGGGCTGGGGCAGGGCTGGGGCTGGGGCTGGAACCAAGTCTTGGGCAGGGCTGGGGCTGGGGTTGGGGCTGGGAGGGGCTGGGGCTCGGCAGGGCTGGGGCTGCGCATGCACCGGGACTGGGCAGGCATAGGGCTGGGGCAGGGGCTGGGCTGGGGACGAGGGTGGGGCAGGGCTGGGGCTGGGCATGGACCGGGACTGGGCAGGGCTGTGGCTGGGGCTGGGGCTGGGCTGGGGCTAGGTCCAGGGCTGTGGCTGGGCTGTGGCTGGAGCTGGGCTGGTGCTGAGGGTGGGGCTGGGGCTGGGCTGGGGCTGGGCTGGTGCTGAGGGTGGGGCTGGGGCAGGGCTGGGGCTGGGGCTGCGGCTGGGGCTGGGCTGGGGCAGGGCAGGGTAGGGGCTGTGGCTGGGCTGTGGCTGGAGCTGGGCTGGGGCCGGGGATGGGGACGTGAGTGGGGTTGGCTGGGGCCGGGGCTTGGGCTGGGGCTGGGGCGGGGACTGGGAGAGGGCTGGGGCTGGGGTGGGGTCCAGGGCTGGGGTAGGGCGGTGGCTGGGGCTGGGCTGGGGCAGGGCTTTGGCTGGGGCTGGGGTTGGGCTGGGGGCAGGGCTGGGGCTGGGGTTGGGCTGGGGCAGGGCTGGGGCTGGGCTAGGGCAGGGCTGGGGCTGGGGCTGGGCTGGGGCTGGGTCCAGGACTGTGGCTGGGCTGTGGATGGAGCTGGGCTGGGGCTGAGGGTGGGGCTGGGGCTGGGGCAGGGCTGGACCTGGGCTGGGGATGAGGCTGGAGTGGGGCTGGGGCTGGGTCCAGGGCAGGGGCTGGGCTGGGGATGGGATGGGCTGGGTCAGGGCAGGGGCTGGACTGGGACTGGGCTGCGACCAGGACTGGGCTGGGGCAGGGACTGGGGCAGGGCTGGGGCTGGGATTGGAGCTGGGGCCGGGCTAGGGCTGGGCTGGGGGCAAGGATGGGGCTGGGGCTGGGGCTGGGCCAGTGCTTGGGCAGGGCTGGGACCGGGGCTGGGTTGGGGTAAGGCTGGCACAGAGCTGGGGCTGTGGCTGGGTCTGGGGCGGGGACTGGGGCAGGGCTGGAACTGGGGCTGGGCTGGGGCCAAGGTTGGGGCTGGGGCTGGGCTGGTGGCAAGGGTGGGGCTGGGGCTGGGGCTGCGGACAGGGCTGGGGCTAGGGCTGTGGCTGGGGCTGGGCTGAGGGCAGGGTTGGGCTGAGGGCAGGGCTGGGGCTAGGGCTGTGGCTGGGGCTAGGGACAGGGCTGGGGCCAGGCTGGGTCTGGGGCTGGGCTGAGGGCAGGGTTGGGCTGAGGGCAGGGCTGCGGCTGGGGTTGGGCTGGGGCTGGGGCTGGGGCTGGGCTAGGGCTGGGGCTGGGTCCAGGGCTGGGGCAGGGCTGTGGCTGGGGCTGGGGCTGGGCTGGGGCTAGGTCCAGGTCTGTGGCTGGGCTATGGCTGGAGCTGGGCTGGTGCTGAGGGTGGGGCTGGAGCTGGGCTGGGGCTGGGGCTGGGGCTGGGGCCGGGGATGGGGCCGTGAGTGGGGCTTGGCTGGGGCTGGGGCTGGGGCTGCGGCTGGGGCGGGGACTGGGAGAGGGCTGGGGCTGGGGCTGGGTCCAGGGCTGGGGCTGGGCGGTGGCTGGGGCTGGGCTGGGGCAAGGCTTTGTCTGGGGCTGGGGCTGGGCTGGGTACAGGGCTGGGGCTGGGGTTGGGCTGGTGCAGGGCTGGGGCAGGGCTAGGGCAGGGCTGGGGCTGGGTCCATGGCAGGGGCTGGGTCCAGGGATGTGGCTGGGCTGTGGCTGGAGCTGGGCTGAGGCTGAGGGTGGGGCTCTGGCTGGGCTAGGGCAGGGTTGGGGCCGGGGCTGCGACTGGGGCTGGGCTGGGGCTGGGGCAGGGCTGTGGCTGGGTCCAGGGCTGGGGCCGGGCTGGGGCTGGGTTCGGTGCAGGGCTTGGGGCTGGGGCAGGGCTGGGCTGGGGGCCGGGGATGGGGCCTTGAGTGGGGCTTGGCTGGGGCTGGGGGCTGGGGCTGGGGCTGGGCTGGGGCAGGGCTGGGGCTGGGCTGGGGATGAGGCTGGGGTGGGGCTGGGGCTGGGGCTGGGCTAGGGCTGGGCTGGGGGCAAGGATTGGGCTGGGGCGGGGGGCTGGGCCAGGGCTTGGGCTGGGCTGGGACTGGGGGCTGGGCTGGGGCAGTGCTGGCACAGGGCTGGGGCTGTGGCTGGGTCTGGGGCAGGGACTGGGGCAGGGCTAGGCCTGGGGCTGGGCTGGGGCCGGGTCTGGGGCAGGGGCTGGGGCCGTGGCAGGGACAGGGCTGGGGCAGGGCTGGAACTGGGGCTGGGCTGGGGCCGAGGTTGGGGCCGGGGCTGGGCTGGTGGGGAGTGTGGGGCTGGGGCTGGGGCTGGGGCTGGGGACAGGGCTGGGGCTAGGGCTGAGGTAGGGGTAGGGCTGGGGCTGGATTGGGGCCAGGGCTGGGGCAGGACTAGGCTTGAGGCTGGGCCTTGGGCTGGGGCTGGGTTGGCGCAGGGCTGGGGCTGGGGCTGGAACCAAGGCATGGGCAGGGCTGGGGCTGGGGTTGGGCTGGGGCAGAGATGGGCCTGGGCTGGGGATGAGGCTGGGGTGGGGACGGGGCCGGGTCCAGGGCAGGGGCTGGGCGGTAGCTGGGGCTGGGCTGGGCAGGGCTGGGGCTGGGGCTGGGCTGGGGCGGGGGCAGGGGCAGGGCTGGAACTGGGGCTGTGGCTGGGGCCAAGGTTGGGGCTGGGGCTGGGCTGGTGGCGAGGGTGGGGCTGGGGCTGGGGCTGCGGACAGGGCTGGGGCTAGGGCTGTGGCTGGGGCTGGGCTGAGGGCAGGGTTGGGCTGAGGGCAGGGCTGGGGCTAGGGCTGTGGCTGGGGCTAGGGACAGGGCTGGGGCCAGGCTGGGTCTGGGGCTGGGCTGAGGGCAGGGTTGGGCTGAGGGCAGGGCTGCGGCTGGGGTTGGGCTGGGGCTGGGGCTGGGGCTGGGCTAGGGCTGGGGCTGGGTCCAGGGCTGGGTCCAGGGCTGGGGCTGGGCTGTGGCTGGGGCTGGGCTGGGGCTGGGTCCAGGGCAGGGGCTGGGCTGGGGCTGGGGCTGGGCCAGGGTTGGGGCTGGGCAGGGCTGGGCCTGGAGCAGGGCTGGGCTACGGCTGGGCTGGGACCGGGGATGGGTCCGGGGGTAGGGCTGGGGCTGGGGCAGGGCTAGGCCTGGGCTGGGGATGAGGCTGGGGTGGGGCTGGGGCTGGGTCCAGGGCTGGGGCTGGGCTGGGGCTGGGACTGGGGCAGGGCTAGGGCTGGTCTGGGGGCAAGGACGGGGTTTGGGCTGGGGTTAGGCCAGGGTTTGGGCTGGGCTGGGACCGAGAGGTGGGGCTGGGGCAGGGCTGGGGCTGGGGCTGGGGCTGGAGCTGGGCATGGACCGGGACTGGGCAAGGGTAGGGCTGGGGCAGGGGCTGGGGCTGGGCCGGGACAGGGCTGGGCCTGGGCTGGGGATGAGGCCTGGGGGTGGGGCTGAGGCCGGGTCCAGGGCAGGGACTGGGCTGGGGCTGGGGCTAGGCTGGGTCTAGGGCTGGGGCAGGGCTGACGCAGGGCTGGGGCTGGGCTGGGGGCAGGGGCTGGGGCCTGGGGTAGGCTGGGACTGAGGTTGGGGCCGGGGCTGGGGCTGGAGTAGGCTGGAGGCTGGGCCTTGGGCTGGGGCTGGGGGCAGGTCTGGGCTGGGGTCATGGCTGGGGCTGGGTTGGGGGCAGGGCTGGGGCTGGGGCTGGGGCCGGGGCTGAGGCAGGACTGAGGCTGGGGCAGGGCTGGGGCTGGGGCTGGGGCTGGGGCTGGGGCTGGGGCACGGCTGTGGCTGGGGCTGGGCTGGGGCTGTGCCTGGGGCTGGGCTGGGGCTGGGTCCAGGGCAGGGGCTGGGCTGGGGCTGGGGCTGGGGCTGGGCCAGGGCAGGGCTGGGGCAGGGGCTGGGGCTGGGGCTGAGAGTGGGTCTGGGGCTGGGGCTGGGCTGAGGGCAGGGCTGGGCTGGGGCAGTGCTGGGGCTGGGCTGTGGCTGGGCTGGGACCAGGAATGGGCTGAGGGCAGGGCTGGGGCTGGGGATGGGGCTGGGATGGGGCAGGGCTGGGGCAGGGGCTGGGCGGGGAGCAGGGATGGGGATGGGGCCGGGGCTGGGGTTTGGGCTGGGGCAGGGCTGGGGCTGGGGACAGGGTTTGGGGACGGGCTAGGGCTGGGTTCGGTGCAGGGCTGGGGCTGGGCAGGGCTGGGGCTGGGGCAGGGCTGGGCTACGGCTGGGCTGGGACCGGGGCTGGGCAGGGGATGAGGCTGGGGTGGGGCTGTGGCTGAGTCCAGGGCTGGGGCTGGGCTGTGGCTGGGCCTGGGCTAGGCCTGGGCTGGGGATGAGGCTGGGGTGGGGGCTGGGACTGGGTCCAGGGCTGGGGCTGGGCTGGGGCTGGGACTGGGGCAGGGCTAGGGCTGGGCTGGGGGCAAGGATGGGGTTTGGGCTGGGGTTGGGCCAGGGTTTGGGCTGGGCTGAGACCGAGGATGGGGCTGGGGCAGGGCTGGGACTGGGGCAGGAACCAAATCTTGGGCAGGGCTGGGGCTGGGGCTGGGGCCGGGGCTGGGGCAGGACTGGGGCTGGGGATGGGCCTGGGGCCGGGCCTGGGGCAGGGCTGGTGCTGGGCATGGACCGGGACTGGGCAGGGGTAGGGGGGCTGGGGCAGGGGCTGGGCTGGGGACGAGTGTGGGGCTGGGCCGGGGCAGGGCTGGGCCTGGGCTGGGGGATGAGGCTGGGGTGGGGCTGGGGCCGGGTCCAGGGCAGGGGCTGGGCTGGGGCTAGGGCTAGGCCGGGTCTAGGGTTGGGGCAGGGCTGGTGCTCTGCTGAGGGTGGGCTGGGGACTAGGGCTGGGGCAGGGCTGATGCAGGGCTGGGGCTGGGCTGGGGGCAGGGGCTGGGGCCTGGGGTAGGGCTGGGACTGAGGTTGGGGCCGGGGCTGGGGCTGGAGTAGGCTGGAGGCTGGGCCTTGGGCTGGGGCTGGGGGCAGGTCTGGGCTGGGGGCATGGCTGGGGCTGGGGCTGTGGCCGGGGCTGGGGCAGGACTGAGGCTGGGGCAGGGCTGGGGCTGGGGCTGGGGCTGGGTCTGGGGCTGGGTGTGGGGCAGGGCTGGGGCTGGGCTGGGGCTGTGGATGGGGCTGGGCTGGGGCTGGGTCCAGGGCCGGGGCTTGGCTGGGGCTGGGGCTGGGCCGGGGCAGGGCTGGGGCAGGGGCTGGGGCTGGGGCCGAGGGTGGGGCTGGGGATGGGGCTGGGGCTGGGGGCTGAGGGCAGGGCTAGTCTAGGGCTGGGGCTGGGGCAGGGGCCGGGGCAGGGGACAGGGCTGGGGCTGGGTCTGGGGCAGGGGCTGGGGCAGGGGACAGGGCTGGGGCCAGAGCTGGGGCAGGGCTGGGTCCGGGCTGGGGCTGGGCTCGGTGCAGGGCTGGGGCTGGGCAGGGCGGGGGCTAGGCAAGGGCTAGGTTAGGGCTGGGCTGAGGCCGGGTCTGGGTCCGGGCCTGGGGCTGGGCTGAGGGCAGGGCTGGGCTGGGGCTGGGGCTGGGTCCAGGGCTGGGGCAGTGCTGGGGCTGGGCTGTGGCTGGGCTGGGACCAGGAATGGGCTGAGGGCAGGGCTGGGGCTGGGGTTGGGGCTGGAATGGGGCAGGGCTGGGGCTGGGGCTGGGCGGGGGGCAGGGATGGGGCTGGGCAGGGGATGAGGCTGGGCTGGGGCTGGGGCTGGGGCTGGGGCTGGGCTGTGGCTGTGGCTGGGCTGGGCCTCGGTCCAGGGCTGGGGCTGTGCTGTGGCTGGGGCTGGGCTGGGGCTGGGTCCAGGGCAGGGGCTGGGCTGGGGCTGGGGCTGGGCCGGGGCAGGGCTGGGGCAGGGGCAGGGCTAGGGCAGGGGCTGGGCTGGGGCCGAGGGTGGGGCTGGGGCTGGGGGCTGGGGCTGAGGGCAGGGCTGGGCTAGGGCTGGGGCTGGGGCAGGGGCCGGGGCTGGGGACAGGGTTTGGGGCCAGGCTATGGCTGGGTTCGGTGCATGGCTGGGGCTGGGCATGGCTGGGGGCTGGGGCAGGGGTGGGCTACGGCTGGGCTGGGACCGGGGGATGGGTCCGGGGGTGGGGCTGGGGCTGGGGCAGGGCTAGGCCTGGGCTGGGGATGAGGCTGGGGTGGGGCTGGGGCTGGGTCCAGGGCTGGGGCTGGGCTGGGGCTGGGACTGGGGCAGGGCTAGGGCTGGGCTGGGGGCAAGGATGGGGTTTGGGCTGGGGTTGGGCCAGGGCTGGGGCTGGGGCTGGGGCTGGGGGCAGGGCTGGGCTGGGGCCCAGGGTGGGGCTGGGGCTGGGTTCGGTGCAGGGGCTGGGGCTGGGCAGGGCGGGGGGCTGGGGCAGGGCTGGGCTACGGCTGGGCTGGGACCGGGGATGGGCTGGGGTAGGGGCAGGGCTAGGCCTGGGCTGGGGATGAGGCTGGGGTGGGGCTGGGGCTGGGACCAGGGCTGGGGCTGGGCTGGGGACAAGGATGGGGTTTGGGCTGGGGCTGGGCCAGGGCTTGGGCTGGGCTGGGACCGGGGATGGGTCCAGGGGTGGGGCTGGGGCTGGGTCAGGCTAGGCCTGGGCTGGGGATGAGGCTGGGGTGGGGCTGGGGCTGGGTCCAGGGCTGGGGCTGGGGCTGGGGCTGGGACTGGGGCAGGGCTAGGGCTGGTCTGGGGGCAAGGATGGGGTTTGGGCTGGAGCTGGGCCAGGGCTTGGGCTGGGCTGGGACCGGGGCTGGGCTGGGGTAGGGCTGGCACAGGGCTAGGCCTTGGGCTGGGCTGGGGCCGAGTCTGGGGCCGGGGCTGGGGCCAGGGCAGGGGCAGGGCTGGGGCAGGGCTTGAACTGGGGCTGGGCTGGGGCCAAGGTTGGGGCTGGGGCTGGGGCTGGGGCTGCGGACAGGGCTGGGGCTAGGGCTGAGGTAGGGGTAGGGCTGGGGCTGGATTGGGGCCAGGGCTGGGGCAGGACTAGGCTTGAGGCTGGGCCTTGGGCTGGGGCTGGGTTGGCGCAGGGCTGGGGCTGGGGCTGGAACCAAGGCTTGGGCAGGGCTGGGGCTGGGGCTGGAGCCAGGGCTGGGGCAGGAGCCAGGGCTGGGGCAGGAGCCAGGGCTGGGGCAGGGCTGAGGTCCGGCCAGGGGCTGGGGCTGGGGCAGGGCTGCGGCTAGGCTGGGGCTGGGCCTGGGGCTGCGGCAGGGCTGGGGCTAGGGACAGGGCTGGGGCCAGGCTGGGTCTGGGTCTGGGGCGGGGCTGGGCTGGGCTGGGGGCTGGGTCTGGGCTGAGGGCACGGCTGGGCTAGGCCTGGGGCTGGGGCAGGGCTGGGGCTAGGCTGGGCTGAGGCCGGGGCTGGGGCTGGGACTGGGGCAGGGCAGGGCTGGGCTAGGGCTGGGGCTGGGACAGGGCTGGGCTAGGGATGGGCTGGGGCCGGGGATGGGGCCGGGTGTGGGGCCAGGGCAGGGGCAGGGCTGGGGCAGGGCTTGAACTGGGGCTGGGCTGGGGCCAAGGTTGGGGCTGGGGCTGGGCTGGTGGCGAGGTTGGGGCTGGGGCTGGGGCTGGGGCTGCGGACAGGGCTGGGGCTAGGGCTGAGGTAGGGGTAGGGCTGGGGCTGGATTGGGGCCAGGGCTGGGGCAGGACTAGGCTTGAGGCTGGGCCTTGGGCTGGGGCTGGGTTGGCGCAGGGCTGGGGCTGGGGCTGGAGCCAGGGTTGGGGCAGGAGCCAGGGCTGGGGCAGGGCTGAGGTCAGGCCTGGGGCTGGGGCTGGGGCAGGGCTGGGGCCAGGCTGGGTCTGGGGCTGGGCTGGGGGCAGGGCTGGGGCTGGGGGCTGGGATGGGGCAGGACTGGGACTGGGGCAGGAGCACGGGCCGAGGCTGGGGACAGGGCTAGGTGTGGAGCTAGGGCAGGGCTGGGGCCAGGCTGGGGCTGGGTTCGGCTGAGGGCTGGGGCTTGGTCCAGGGCTGGGGCTTGTCTAGGGCAGGGCTGGGGCTGGGGCTGGGCTGGGGCTGGGTCCAGGGCTGTGGCTGGGCTGTGGCTGGAGCTGGGCTGGGGCTGGGTTTGGTGCAGGGCTGGGGCTGGTGCTGGGGCTGGGCTGGGGCTGGGTCCAGGGCTGTGGCTGGCCTGTGGCTGGAGCTGGGCTGGGGCTGAGGATGGGGCTGGGGCTGGGCTAGGGCTGGGCTGGGGCCGGGGCCGCGACTGGGGCTGGATCCAGGGCTGGAGGTGGGCTGGGGCTGGGGCTGGGCTGGGGCTGGGCTGGGGCAGGGCTGGGGCCAGGCTGCGGCTGGGTTCGGTGCAGGGCTGGGACTGGGGCAGGGCTGGGCTGGGGCCGGGGATGGGGCCGTGAGTGGGCCTTGGCTGGGGCTGGGGCTGGGCCTGGGGCTGGGCCGGGGGCTGGGGTAGGGCTGGGCTGGGGCAGGGGATGGGGCCATGAGTGGGGCTTGGCAGGGGCTGGGGCTGGGGCCGGGGGTGGGGCCGGGGCAGGGGCAGGGCTGGGGCAGGGCTTGAACTGGGGGCTGGGCTGGGGCCAAGGTTGGGGCTGGGGCTGGGCTGGTGGCGAGGGTGGAGCTGGGGCTGGGGCTGGGGGATGGGATGGGGCAGGACTGGGACTGGGGCTGGGGCACGGGCCGAGGCTGGGGACAGGGCTAGGGCTGGAGGTAGGGCAGGGCTGGGGCCAGGCTGGGGCTGGGCTAGGGCAGGGCGGTGGCTGGAGCTGGGCTGGGGCTGAGGGTGGGGCTGGGTCTGCGACTGGTGCTGGATCCAGGGCTGGGGCTAGGCTGTGACTGGGGCAGGGCTGGGGCAGGGCTGGGCTGGGGCTGGGCCGGGGCAGGGCTGGGTTGGGGCAGGGCTGGGGCCAAGCTGGGGCTGGGTTCGGTGCAGGGCTGGGGCTGGGGCAGGGCTAGGCTGGGGCCGGGGATGGGTCCGTGAGTGGGGCTTGGCTGGGGTTGGGGCTGGGGCTGGGGCTGGGGCTGGGCTGGGGCAGGGCTGGGCCTGGGCTGGGGATGAGGCTGGGGTGGGGCTGGGGCTGGGTCCAGCGTGGGGCTGGGGCTGGGTTGGGGGCAGGGCTGGGGCTAGGGCTAGGCCGGGTCTAGGGTTGGGGCAGGGCTGGTGCTCTGCTGAGGGTGGGCTGGGGACTAGGGCTGGGGCAGGGCTGATGCAGGGCTGGGGCTGGGCTGGGGGCAGGGGCTGGGGCCTGGGGTAGGGCTGGGACTGTGGTTGGGGCCGGGGCTGGGGCTGGAGTAGGCTGGAGGCTGGGCCTTGGGCTGGGGCTGGGGGCAGGTCTGGGCTGGGGGCATGGCTGGGGCTGGGGCTGTGGCCGGGGCTGGGGCAGGACTGAGGCTGGGGCAGGGCTGGGGCTGGGGCTGGGGCTGGGTCTGGGGCTGGGTGTGGGGCAGGGCTGGGGCTGGGCTGGGGCTGTGGATGGGGCTGGGCTGGGGCTGGGTCCAGGGCCGGGGCTTGGCTGGGGCTGGGGCTGGGCCGGGGCAGGGCTGGGGCAGGGGCTGGGGCTGGGGCCGAGGGTGGGGCTGGGGATGGGGCTGGGGCTGGGGCTGAGGGCAGGGCTAGTCTAGGGCTGGGGCTGGGGCAGGGGCCGGGGCAGGGGACAGGGCTGGGGCTGGGTCTGGGGCAGGGGCTGGGGCAGGGGACAGGGCTGGGGCCAGAGCTGGGGCAGGGCTGGGTCCGGGCTGGGGCTGGGCTCGGTGCAGGGCTGGGGCTGGGCAGGGCGGGGGCTAGGCAAGGGCTAGGTTAGGGCTGGGCTGAGGCCGGGTCTGGGTCCGGGCCTGGGGCTGGGCTGAGGGCAGGGCTGGGCTGGGGCTGGGGCTGGGTCCAGGGCTGGGGCAGTGCTGGGGCTGGGCTGTGGCTGGGCTGGGACCAGGAATGGGCTGAGGGCAGGGCTGGGGCTGGGGTTGGGGCTGGAATGGGGCAGGGCTGGGGCTGGGGCTGGGCGGGGGGCAGGGATGGGGCTGGGCAGGGGATGAGGCTGGGCTGGGGCTGGGGCTGGGGCTGGGGCTGGGCTGTGGCTGTGGCTGGGCTGGGCCTCGGTCCAGGGCTGGGGCTGTGCTGTGGCTGGGGCTGGGCTGGGGCTGGGTCCAGGGCAGGGGCTGGGCTGGGGCTGGGGCTGGGCCGGGGCAGGGCTGGGGCAGGGGCAGGGCTAGGGCAGGGGCTGGGCTGGGGCCGAGGGTGGGGCTGGGGCTGGGGCTGGGGCTGAGGGCAGGGCTGGGCTAGGGCTGGGGCTGGGGCAGGGGCCGGGGCTGGGGACAGGGTTTGGGGCCAGGCTATGGCTGGGTTCGGTGCATGGCTGGGGCTGGGCATGGCTGGGGCTGGGGCAGGGGTGGGCTACGGCTGGGCTGGGACCGGGGATGGGTCCGGGGGGTGGGGCTGGGGCTGGGGCAGGGCTAGGCCTGGGCTGGGGATGAGGCTGGGGTGGGGCTGGGGCTGGGTCCAGGGCTGGGGCTGGGCTGGGGCTGGGACTGGGGCAGGGCTAGGGCTGGGCTGGGGGCAAGGATGGGGTTTGGGCTGGGGTTGGGCCAGGGCTGGGGCTGGGGCTGGGGCTGGGGCAGGGCTGGGCTGGGGGCCCAGGGTGGGGCTGGGGCTGGGTTCGGTGCAGGGCTGGGGCTGGGCAGGGCGGGGGGCTGGGGCAGGGCTGGGCTACGGCTGGGCTGGGACCGGGGATGGGCTGGGGTAGGGGCAGGGCTAGGCCTGGGCTGGGGATGAGGCTGGGGTGGGGCTGGGGCTGGGACCAGGGCTGGGGCTGGGCTGGGGACAAGGATGGGGTTTGGGCTGGGGCTGGGCCAGGGCTTGGGCTGGGCTGGGACCGGGGATGGGTCCAGGGGTGGGGCTGGGGCTGGGTCAGGCTAGGCCTGGGCTGGGGATGAGGCTGGGGTGGGGCTGGGGCTGGGTCCAGGGCTGGGGCTGGGGCTGGGGCTGGGACTGGGGCAGGGCTAGGGCTGGTCTGGGGGCAAGGATGGGGTTTGGGCTGGAGCTGGGCCAGGGCTTGGGCTGGGCTGGGACCGGGGCTGGGCTGGGGTAGGGCTGGCACAGGGCTAGGCCTTGGGCTGGGCTGGGGCCGAGTCTGGGGCCGGGGCTGGGGCCAGGGCAGGGGCAGGGCTGGGGCAGGGCTTGAACTGGGGCTGGGCTGGGGCCAAGGTTGGGGCTGGGGCTGGGGCTGGGGCTGCGGACAGGGCTGGGGCTAGGGCTGAGGTAGGGGTAGGGCTGGGGCTGGATTGGGGCCAGGGCTGGGGCAGGACTAGGCTTGAGGCTGGGCCTTGGGCTGGGGCTGGGTTGGCGCAGGGCTGGGGCTGGGGCTGGAACCAAGGCTTGGGCAGGGCTGGGGCTGGGGCTGGAGCCAGGGCTGGGGCAGGAGCCAGGGCTGGGGCAGGAGCCAGGGCTGGGGCAGGGCTGAGGTCCGGCCAGGGGCTGGGGCTGGGGCAGGGCTGCGGCTAGGCTGGGGCTGGGCCTGGGGCTGCGGCAGGGCTGGGGCTAGGGACAGGGCTGGGGCCAGGCTGGGTCTGGGTCTGGGGCGGGGCTGGGCTGGGCTGGGGCTGGGTCTGGGCTGAGGGCACGGCTGGGCTAGGCCTGGGGCTGGGGCAGGGCTGGGGCTAGGCTGGGCTGAGGCCGGGGCTGGGGCTGGGACTGGGGCAGGGCAGGGCTGGGCTAGGGCTGGGGCTGGGACAGGGCTGGGCTAGGGATGGGCTGGGGCCGGGGATGGGGCCGGGTGTGGGGCCAGGGCAGGGGCAGGGCTGGGGCAGGGCTTGAACTGGGGCTGGGCTGGGGCCAAGGTTGGGGCTGGGGCTGGGCTGGTGGCGAGGTTGGGGCTGGGGCTGGGGCTGGGGCTGCGGACAGGGCTGGGGCTAGGGCTGAGGTAGGGGTAGGGCTGGGGCTGGATTGGGGCCAGGGCTGGGGCAGGACTAGGCTTGAGGCTGGGCCTTGGGCTGGGGCTGGGTTGGCGCAGGGCTGGGGCTGGGGCTGGAGCCAGGGTTGGGGCCAGGCTGGGTCTGGGGCTGGGCTGGGGGCAGGGCTGGGGCTGGGGGCTGGGATGGGGCAGGACTGGGACTGGGGCAGGAGCACGGGCCGAGGCTGGGGACAGGGCTAGGTGTGGAGCTAGGGCAGGGCTGGGGCCAGGCTGGGGCTGGGTTCGGCTGAGGGCTGGGGCTTGGTCCAGGGCTGGGGGCTTGTCTAGGGCAGGGCTGGGGCTGGGGCTGGGCTGGGGCTGGGTCAGGGCTGTGGCTGGGCTGTGGCTGGAGCTGGGCTGGGGCTGGGTTTGGTGCAGGGCTGGGGCTGGTGCTGGGGCTGGGCTGGGGCTGGGTCCAGGGCTGTGGCTGGCCTGTGGCTGGAGCTGGGCTGGGGGCTGAGGGATGGGGCTGGGGCTGGGCTAGGGCTGGGCTGGGGCCGGGGCCGCGACTGGGGCTGGATCCAGGGCTGGAGGTGGGCTGGGGCTGGGGCTGGGCTGGGGCTGGGCTGGGGCAGGGCTGGGGCCAGGCTGCGGCTGGGTTCGGTGCAGGGCTGGGACTGGGGCAGGGCTGGGGCTGGGGCCGGGGATGGGGCCGTGAGTGGGCCCTTGGGCTGGGGCTGGGGCTGGGCCTGGGGCTGGGCCGGGGGCTGGGGTAGGGCTGGGCTGGGCAGGGGATGGGGCCATGAGTGGGGCTTGGCAGGGGCTGGGGCTGGGGCCGGGGGTGGGGCCGGGGCAGGGGCAGGGCTGGGGCAGGGCTTGAACTGGGGCTGGGCTGGGGCCAAGGTTGGGGCTGGGGCTGGGCTTGGTGGCGAGGGTGGAGCTGGGGCTGGGGCTGGGGGGATGGGATGGGGCAGGACTGGGGACTGGGGCTGGGGCACGGGCCGAGGCTGGGGACAGGGCTAGGGCTGGAGGTAGGGCAGGGCTGGGGCCAGGCTGGGGCTGGGCTAGGGCAGGGCGGTGGCTGGAGCTGGGCTGGGGCTGAGGGTGGGGCTGGGTCTGCGACTGGTGCTGGATCCAGGGCTGGGGCTAGGCTGTGACTGGGGCAGGGCTGGGGCAGGGCTGGGCTGGGGCTGGGCCGGGGCAGGGCTGGGTTGGGGCAGGGCTGGGGCCAAGCTGGGGCTGGGTTCGGTGCAGGGCTGGGGCTGGGGCAGGGCTAGGCTGGGGCCGGGGATGGGTCCGTGAGTGGGGCTTGGCTGGGGTTGGGGCTGGGGCTGGGGCTGGGGCTGGGCTGGGGCGGGGCTGGGCTGGGGCAGGGCTGGGCCTGGGCTGGGGATGAGGCTGGGGTGGGGCTGGGGCTGGGTCCAGCGTGGGGCTGGGGCTGGGTTGGGGGCAGGGCTGGGGCTGGGCGTTGGCTGGGGCTGGGCTGGGGCTGGGACTGGGTCCAGGGCAGGGTCTGGACTGGGGCTGGGTCTAGGCTGGGGTAGGGCTGGGGCTGTGCTGGGTCTGGGGCTGGGTCCAGGGTGGGGCTGGACTGGGGTTGGGGCTAGGCTGGGGCAGGACTGGGGCTGGGCTGGGGCTGGGACTGGGTCCAGGGCAGGGGCTGGACTGGGGCTGGTGCTAGGCTGGGGCAGGACTGGGGCCGGGCTGGGGGTGGGGCTGGGCTGAGGGCAGTGCTGGGGCAGGGCTGGGGATGGGGCTGGGCTGGGGCTGGGTCCAGGGCTGTGGCTGGGCTGTGGCTGGAGCTGGGCTGTGGCTGGTGATGAGGCTGGGGAAATGCAGGGGCAGGGGTGGGGCTGAGGCTGGGTCCAGGGTGGTGCTGGGGCTGGCCTGGGGCTGGCCTGGGGCTGGGGCTAGGCTGGGGCAGGGCTGGGGCTGGGCTGGGGCTGGGGATGCGTCCAGGGTGGGGCTGTGTCCAGGGCTGGGGCAGGACTGGAGCCGGGCTGGGGCTGGGGCTGGGCTGAGGGCAGGGCTGGGGCAGGGCTGGGGATTGGCTGGGGCTGTGTCCAGGGCAGGGGTTGGGCTGGGGCTGGGGCTGGGCCTGGGCAGGGCTGGGGCAGGGGCTGGGCTGGGGCCGAGGGTGGGGCTGGGGCTGGGGCTGGGGCTGAGGGCAGGGCTGGGCTAGGGCTGGGGCTGGGGCAGGGGCCAGAGCTGGGGCAGGGCTGGGGCTGGGCTGTGGCTGGGTTCGGTGCAGGGCTGGGGCTGGGGCAGGGCTGGGCTGGGGCCAGGGCTGGGGCCGGGGCTGGGGCTGGGGCTGGGGCAGGGCTGGGCCTGGGCTGGGGATGAGGCTGGGGTGGGGCTGGGGCTGGGTCCAGGGCTGGGGCTGGGCTGGGGCTGGGACTGGGGCAGGGCTAGGGCTGGGCTGGGACCGGGGCTGGGCTGGGGTAGGGCTGGCACAGGGCTAGGCCTGGGGCTGTGCTGGGGCCGAGTCTGGGGCCGGGGCTGGGGCCGGGGCAGGGGCAGGCCTGGGGCAGGGCTTGAACTGGGGCTGGGCTGGGGCCAAGGTTGGGGCTGGGGCTGGGCTGGTGGCGAGGGTGGGGCTGGGGCTGGGGCTGCGGACAGGGCTGGGGCTAGGGCTGAGGTAGGGGTAGGGCTGGGGCTGGATTGGGGCCAGGGCTGGGGCAGGACTAGGCTTGAGGCTGGGCCTTGGGCTGGGGCTGGGTTGGCGCAGGGCTGGGGCTGGGGCTGGAGCCAGGGTTGGGGCAGGAGCCAGGGCTGGGGCAGGGCTGAGGTCAGGCCTGGGGCTGGGGCTGGGGCAGAGCTGGGGTTAGGCTGGGGCTGGGCCTGGGACTGGGCTGTGGCTGTGGCTGGGGACAGGGCTGGGGCCAGGCTGGGTCTGGGGCTGGGCTGGGGGCAGGGCTGGGGCTGGGGTCTGGGATGGTGCAGGACTGGGACTGGGGCAGGGGCACGGGACGAGGCTGGGGACAAGGCTAGGTGTGGAGCTAGGGCTGGGGCTGGGGCCAGGCTGGGGCTGGGTTCGGCTCAGGGCTGGGGCTTGGTCCAGGGCTGGGGTTGGGCTAGGGCAGGGCTGGGGCTGGGGCTGGGCTGGGTCTGGGTCCAGGGCTGTGGCTGGGCTGTGGCTGGAGCTGGGCTGGGGCTGGGATTGGTGCAGGGCTGGGGCTGGGGCTGGGGCTGGGCTGGGGCTGGGTCCAGGGCTGTGGCTGGCCTGTGGCTGGAGCTGGGCTGGGGCTGAGGATGGGGCTGGGGCTGGGCTAGGGCTGGGCTGGGGCCCGGGGCCGCGACTGGGGCTGGATCCAGGGCTGGGGCTGGGCTGGGGCTGGGCTGGGGCAGGGCTGGGCTGGGGCAGGGCTGGGGCCAGGCTGCGGCTGGGTTCGGTGCAGGGCTGGGGCTGGGGCAGGGCTGGGCTGGGGCCGGGGATGGGGCCATGAGTGGGCCTTGGCTGGGGCTGGGGCTGGGCCTGGGGCTGGGCCGGGGGCTGGGGTAGGGCTGGGCTGGGGCAGGGGATGGGGCCATGAGTGGGGCTTGGCAGGGGGCCGGGGCTGGGGCCGGGGGTGGGGCTGGGGCAGGGGTGGGGACTGGGAGAGGGCTGGGGCTGGGGCTGGGTCCAGGGTGGGGCTGGGGCTGGGCTGGGGCTGGGCTGGGGCTGTGGCTGGGGCTGGGCTGTGGCTGGGTCCAGGGCTGGGGCAGGGGCAAGGGCTGGGCTGGGGCCCAGGGTGGGGCTGGGGCTGGGGCTGGGGCTGGGTTCGGTGCAGGGCTGGGGCTGGGCAGGGCGGGGGCTGGGGCAGGGCTGGGCTACGGCTGGGCTGGGTCCGGGGCAGGGCTGGGGTAGGGGCGGGGCTAGGCCTGGGCTGGGGATGAGGCTGGGGTGGGGCTGGGGCTGGGTCCAGGGCTGGGGCAGGGCTGGGGGCAAGGATGGGGTTTGGGCTGGGGCTGGGCCAGGGCTTGGGCTGGGCTGGGACCGGGGCTGGGCTGGGGCAGGGCTTGAACTGGGGCTGGGCTGGGGCCAAGGTTGGGGCTGGGGCTGGTCTGGTGGCGAGGGCAGGGCTGGGGCCAGGCTGGGGCTGGGCTAGGGCATGGCTGGGGCTGGGGATGGGCTGGGGCTGTGTCCAGGGCTGTGGCAGGGCTGTGGCTGGAGCTGGGCTGGGGCTTGAGGGTGGGGCTGGGGCTGCGACTGGTGCTGGATCCAGGGCTGGGGCTGGGCTGTGACTGGGGCTGGGCTGGGGGCAGGGCTGGGGTGGGGCCGGGGCCGGGCTGGGGGCTGGGTTCGGTGCAGGGCTGGGGCTGGGGCAGGGCTAGGCTGGGGCCGGGGATGGGTCCGTGAGTGGGGCTTGGCTGGGGTTGGGGCTGGGGCTGGGGCTGGGGCTGGGCTGGGGGCAGGGCTGGGCCTGGGCTGGGTATGAGGCTGGGGTGGGGCTGGGGCTGGGTCCAGGGTGGGGCTGGGGCTGGGTTGGGGGCAGGGCTGGGGCTAGGCGGTGGCTGGGGCTGGGCTGGGGCTGGGGACTGGGTCCAGGGCAGGGTCTGGACTGGGGCTGGGTCTAGGCTGGGGTAGGGCTGGGGCTGTGCTGGTTCTGGGGCTGGGTCCAGGGTGGGGCTGGACTGGGGTTGGGGCTAGGCTGGGGCAGGACTGGGGCTGGGCTGGGGCTGGGACTGGGTCCAGGGCAGGGGCTGGACTGGGGCTGGTGCTAGGCTGGGGCAGGACTGGGGCCGGGCTGGGGCTGGGGCTGGGCTGAGGGCAGGGCTGGGGCAGGGCTGGGGATGGGGCTGGGCTGGGGCTGGGTCCAGGGCTGTGGCTGGGCTGTGGCTGGAGCTGGGCTGGGGCTGAGGGTGGGGGCTGGGGCTGGGCTGGAGCTGGGCTGGGCTTGGGGCTACGACTGGGGCTGGGTCCAGGGCTGGGGCTGGGCTGTGGCTGGGCTGGCGCTGTGGCTGTGGCTGGGCTGGGGCAGGGCTGTGGCTGTGGCTGTGGCTGGGCTGGGGCTGGGTCCAGGGCAGGGGCTGGGCTGGGGCTGGGGCTGGGCTGGGGCAGGGGCTGGGGCATGGACTGGGCTGGGGCCGAGGGCGGGGCTGGGTCTGGGGCTCGGGATGAGGGCAGGGCTGGGCTAGGGCTGGGGCTGGGGCAGGGGCCGGGGCTGGGGCTGAGGGCTGGGGCCAGAGCTGGGGCAGCGCTGGGGCCGGGGCTGGGGCTGGGGGGCTGGGCGGTGGCTGAAGCTGGGCTCGGGCAGGCCTGGGGCTGGGGCTGGGTTGGGGCAGGGCTGGGGACGAGTCTGGGGCAGGGGCTGGGGCCGGGGGCAGAGGCAGGGGCTGGGGCAGGGCTGGGGGCTGGGCTTTGGCTGGGGCTGGGGCTGGGGCTGGGGGCAGGACTGAGGCCGGGGAAGGGCTGGGGCTGGGGGCTGGGGCTGGGGCTGGAACCAAGTCTTGGGCAGGGCTGGGGCTGGGGCTGGGGCGGGGACTGCGGCAGGGCTGGGGCTGGGCCATGGACCGTGGACTGGGCAGGGGTAGGGCTGGGGCAGGGGCTGGGCTGGGGGACGAGGGTGGGGCTGGGGCTGGGGCTGGGGCTGCGGACAGGGCTGTGGCCGAGCTAAGGCTGGGCTGAGGGCAGGGCTGGGCTAGGGCTGGGGCTGGGGCAGGGCTGGGGCCGGGGCTGAGCCTGGGGCAGGGACTAGGACAGGCTTGGGCTGGGGCTGGGGCTGGGGGCCGGGCTAGGGCTGGGCTGGGGGGCAAGGATGGGGCTGGGGCAGGGCTGGGGCTAGGGCTGAGGTAGGGGTAGGGGCTGGGGCTGGATTGGGGGCAGGGCTGGGGCAGGACTAGGCTTGAGGCTGGGCCTTGGGCTGGGCTGAGTTGGTGCAGGGCTGGGGCTGGGGCTGGGTCTAGGGCTGGGGGCTGGGATGGGGCAGGACTGGGACTGGGGTTGGGCACGGGCCGAGGCTGGGGGACAGGGCTAGGGCTGGAGCTAGGGCAGGGCTGGGGCCAGGCTGGCGCTGGGTTTGGCTCAGGGGTGGGGCTTGGTCCCAGGGCTGGGGCTGGGCTAGGGCAGGGCTGGGGCTGGGGCTGGGCTGGGGCTGGGTCCAGGGCTGTGGCTGGCCTGTGGCTGGAGCTGGGCTGGGGCTGAGGGTGAGGCTGGGGCTGGGCTAGGGCTGGGCTGGAGCCAGGGCTGCGACTGGTGGCTGGATCCAGGGGCTGGGGCTGGGCTGGGGCAGGCCCTGGGGCTGGGGCTGGGCTGGGGCTGGGTCCAGGGCTGTGGCTGGGCTGTGGCTGGAGCTGGGCTGGGGCTGAGGGTGGAGCTGGGGCTGGGCTGGGGCTGGGCTAGGGCTGGGCTGGAGCCAGGGCTGCGACAGGGGCTGGATCCAGGGCTGGGGCTGGGCTGGGGCTGGGGTTGGGCTGGGGCAGGCCTGCGGCTGGGCCGGGGCAGGGCTGGGCTGGGGCAGGGCAGGGGCTGGGGCCAGGGATGGGGCCGTGAGTGGGGCTTGGCTGGGTTCTGGGGCGGGGGCTGGGGCTTGGGCCTGGGCAGAGCTGGGCTGGGGCAGGGCTGGGGCCGGACTGGGGCTGGGTTCGGTGCACGGGCTAAGGCTGGGGCAGGGCTGGGCTGGGGTAGGGCTGGGGCTGGGGCAGGGGATGGTGCCGTGAGTGGGGCTTGGCAGGGGCCGGGGCTGGGGCCAGGGGTGGGGCTGGGGCAGGGGCGGGGACCTGGGAGAGGGCTGAGGCTGGGGCTGGGTCCAGGGTGGGGCTGGGGCTGGCTGGGCATGGGCTGGCGCTGGGGCTAAGTCCAGGGTGGGGCTGGGGCCTTGGCTGGGGCAGGACTGGGGATGGGGCTGGGCTGGGGCTGGGTCCAGGGCTGTGGCTGGGCAGTGGCTGGGGCTGAGCTGGAGCCGGGCGAGGGCTGGGCTGGGGCCGGGGCTGGGCTGGGGCTGGGTCCAGGGCTGTGACTGGGCAGTGGCTGGAGCTGGGCTGGGACTGGGCTAGGGCTGGGCTGGGGCCGGGGCTGTGGCTGGGGCTGGGATGGGGCAGGACTGGGACTGGGGCAGGGGCACGGGCCAAGGCTGGGGGACAGGGCTAGGGCTGGAGCTAGGGCAGGGCTGGGGCCAGGCTGGCGCTGGGTTCGGCTCAGGGGTGGGGGCTTGGTCCAGGGCTGGGGCTGGGCTAGGGCAGGGGCTGGGGCTGGGGCTGGGCTGGGGGCAGGGATGGGGATGGGGCTGGGCTGGGCTGGGGCAGGGCTGGGCCTGGGTGGTGGCTGGGGCTGGGGCTGGGGCAGGGCTGGGGCAGGGTCTGGGCTGGGGGGCAGGGATGGGGATGGGGCTGGGCTGGGCTGGGGCAGGGCTGGGCCTGGGCTGGGGATGAGGCTGTGGTGGGGCTGGGGCTGGGGTCCAGGGCAGGGGCTGGGCTGGGGCTGGTGATGAGGCTGGGGCAGGGCTGGGGCAGGAGGTGGGGCTGAGGCTGGGTCCAGGGTGGTGCTGGGGCTGGCCTGGGGCTGGCCTGGGGCTGGGCTGGGGCTGGCCTGGGGCTGGCCTGGGGGCAGGACTGGGGATTGGCTGGGGGCTGTGTCCAGGGCAGGGGCTGGGCTGGGGCAGGGGCTGGGCTGGGGCCGAGGGTGGGGCTGGGGCTGGGGCTGGGGCTGAGGGCAGGGCTGGGCTAGGGCTGGGGCTGGGGCAGGCGGCCAGAGCTGGGGCAGGGCTGGGGCCGGGCTGTGGCTGGGTTCGGTGCAGGGCTGGGGCTGGGGCAGGGCTGGGGGCCAGGGCTGGGGCCGTGAGTGGGGCTTGGCTGGGGCCAGGGCTGGGGCCGGGGGTGGGGGCTGGGGCAGGGGCAGGGCTGGGCCTGGGCTGGGGATGAGGCTGGGGTGGGGCTGGGGCTGGGTCCAGGACAGGGGCAGGGCTGGGGATGAGGATGGGGGTGGGGCTGGGGCAGGGCTGGGCTACGGCTGGGCTGGGACCGGGGATGGGTCCGGGGGTGGGGCTGGGGCTGGGTCAGTGCTAGGCCTGGGCTGGGGATGAGGCTGGGGTGGGGCTGGGGCTGGGTCCAGGGCTGGGGCTGGGGCTGGGACTGGGGCAGGGCTAGGGCTGGTCTGGGGGCAAGGATGGGGTTTGGGCTGGAGCTGGGCCAGGGCTTGGGCTGGGCTGGGACCGAGGCTGGGCTGGGGTAGGGCTGGCACAGGGCTAGGCCTGGGGCTGGGCTGGGGCCGTGAGTGGGGCTTGGCTGGGGCCAGGGCTGGGGCCGGGGCTGGGGCCGGGGCAGGGGCAGGGCTGGGGCAGGGCTTGAACTGGGGCTGGGCTGGGGGCAAGGTTGGGGCTGGGGCTGGGCTGGTGGCGAGGGTGGGGCTGGGGCTGGGGCTGCGGACAGGGCTGGGGCTAGGGCTGAGGTAGGGGTAGGGCTGGGGCTGGATTGGGGCCAGGGCTGGGGCAGGACTAGGTTTGAGGCTGGGCCTTGGGCTGGGGCTGGGCTAGGGCTGGGCTGGGGCCGGGGCTGCGACTGGGGCTGGGTCCAGGGCTAGGGCTGGGCTGCGGCTGGGGCTGGGATGGGGCAGGGCTGGGACTGGGGTTGGGCACGGGCCGAGGCTGGGGACAGGGCTAGGGCTGGAGCTAGGGCAGGGCTGGGGCTGGGTCTGGGCTGGGGGCAGGGATGGGGATGGGGCTGGGCTGGGCTGGGGCAGGGCTGGGCCTGGGCTGGGGATGAGGCTGGGGTGGGGCTGGGGCTGGGTCCAGGGCAGGGGCTGGGCTGGGGCTGGGGCTAGGCTGGGGCAGGGCTGGGGCTGGGCTGGAGATGGGCTGGGCCCGGGGCTGTGAGTTGGGCTGGGTCCAGGGCTGGGGCTGGGCTGTGGCTGGGCTGGCGCTGTGGCTGGGGCTGGGCTGGGTCAGGGCTGGGGCTGTGGCTGGGGCTGGGCTGGGGCTGGGTCCAGGGCAGGGGCTGGGCTGGGGCAGGGCGGGGGCTGGGGCCAGGGATGGGGCCGTGAGTGGGGCTTGGCTGGGTCTGGGGCTGGGGCTGGGGCTGGGCCTGGGCAGAGCTGGGCTGGGGCAGGGCTGGGGCCGGACTGGGGCTGGGTTCGGTGCAGGGCTAAGGCTGGGGCAGGGCTGGGCTGGGGTAGGGCTGGGCTGGGGCAGGGGATGGTGCCGTGAGTGGGGCTTGGCAGGGGCCGGGGCTGGGGCCAGGGGTGGGGCTGGGGCAGGGGCGGGGACTGGGAGAGGGCTGAGGCTGGGGCTGGGTCCAGGGTGGGGCTGGGGCTGGCTGGGCATGGGCTGGCGCTGGGGCTAAGTCCAGGGTGGGGCTGGGGCCTTGGCTGGGGCAGGACTGGGGATGGGGCTGGGCTGGGGCTGGGTCCAGGGCTGTGGCTGGGCAGTGGCTGGGGCTGAGCTGGAGCCGGGCGAGGGCTGGGCTGGGGCCGGGGCTGGGCTGGGGCTGGGTCCAGGGCTGTGACTGGGCAGTGGCTGGGGCTGAGCTGGAGCCGGGCGAGGGCTGGGCTGGGGCCGGGGCTGGGCTGGGGCTGGGTCCAGGGCTGTGACTGGGCAGTGGCTGGAGCTGGGCTGGGACTGGGCTAGGGCTGGGCTGGGGCCGGGGCTGTGGCTGGGGCTGGGATGGGGCAGGACTGGGACTGGGGCAGGGGCACGGGCCAAGGCTGGGGACAGGGCTAGGGCTGGAGCTAGGGCAGGGCTGGGGCCAGGCTGGCACTGGGTTCGGCTCAGGGGTGGGGCTTGGTCCAGGGCTGGGGCTGGGCTAGGGCAGGGCTGGGGCTGGGGCTGGGCTGGGGGCAGGGATGGGGATGGGGCTGGGCTGGGTTGGGGCAGGGCTGGGCCTGGGTGGTGGCTGGGGCTGGGCTGGGGCAGGGCTGGGGCAGGGTCTGGGCTGGGGGCAGGGATGGGGATGGGGCTGGGCTGGGCTGGGGCAGGGCTGGGCCTGGGCTGGGGATGAGGCTGTGGTGGGGCTGGGGCTGGGTCCAGGGCAGGGGCTGGGCTGGGGCTGGTGATGAGGCTGGGGCAGGGCTGGGGCAGGGGTGGGGCTGAGGCTGGGTCCAGGGTGGTGCTGGGGCTGGCCTGGGGCTGGCCTGGGGCAGGACTGGGGATTGGCTGGGGCTGTGTCCAGGGCAGGGGCTGGGCTGGGGCAGGGGATGAGGCTGGGGCCGAGGGTGGGGCTGGGGCTGGGGGCTGGGGCTGAGGGCAGGGCTGGGCTAGGGCTGGGGCTGGGGCAGGGGCCAGAGCTGGGGCAGGGCTGGGGCCGGGCTGTGGCTGGGTTCGGTGCAGGGCTGGGGCTGGGGCAGGGCTGGGGCCAGGGCTGGGGCCGTGAGTGGGGCTTGGCTGGGACCAGGGCTGGGGCCGGGGGTGGGGCTGGGGCAGGGGCAGGGCTGGGCCTGGGCTGGGGATGAGGCTGGGGTGGGGCTGGGGCTGGGTCCAGGGCAGGGGCAGGGCTGGGGATGAGGATGGGGTGGGGCTGGGGCAGGGCTGGGCTACGGCTGGGCTGGGACCGGGGATGGGTCCGGGGGGTGGGGCTGGGGCTGGGTCAGTGCTAGGCCTGGGCTGGGGATGAGGCTGGGGTGGGGCTGGGGCTGGGTCCAGGGCTGGGGCTGGGCTGGGGCTGGTGATGAGGCTGGGGCAGGGGCTGGGGCAGGGGGTGGGGCTGAGGCTGGGTCCAGGGTGGTGCTGGGGCTGGCCTGGGGCTGGCCTGGGGCTGGGCTGGGGCTGGCCTGGGGCTGGCCTGGGGCAGGACTGGGGATTGGCTGGGGCTGTGTCCAGGGCAGGGGCTGGGCTGGGGCAGGGGCTGGGCTGGGGCCGAGGGTGGGGCTGGGGCTGGGGCTGGGGCTGAGGGCAGGGCTGGGCTAGGGCTGGGGCTGGGGCAGGGGCCAGAGCTGGGGCAGGGCTGGGGCCGGGCTGTGGCTGGGTTCGGTGCAGGGCTGGGGCTGGGGCAGGGCTGGGGCCAGGGCTGGGGCCGTGAGTGGGGCTTGGCTGGGGCCAGGGCTGGGGCCGGGGGTGGGGCTGGGGCAGGGGCAGGGCTGGGCCTGGGCTGGGGATGAGGCTGGGGTGGGGCTGGGGCTGGGTCCAGGACAGGGGCAGGGCTGGGGATGAGGATGGGGTGGGGCTGGGGCAGGGCTGGGCTACGGCTGGGCTGGGACCGGGGATGGATCCGGGGGTGGGGCTGGGGCTGGGTCAGTGCTAGGCCTGGGCTGGGGATGAGGCTGGGGTGGGGCTGGGGCTGGGATCCAGGGCTGGGGCTGGGCTGGGGCTGGGACTGGGGCAGGGCTAGGGCTGGTCTGGGGGCAAGGATGGGGTTTGGGCTGGAGCTGGGCCAGGGCTTGGGCTGGGCTGGGACCGAGGCTGGGCTGGGGTAGGGCTGGCACAGGGCTAGGCCTGGGGCTGGGCTGGGGCCGTGAGTGGGGCTTGGCTGGGGGCCAGGGCTGGGGCCGGGGCTGGGGCCGGGGCAGGGGCAGGGCTGGGGCAGGGCTTGAACTGGGGCTGGGCTGGGGGCAAGGTTGGGGCTGGGGCTGGGCTGGTGGCGAGGGTGGGGCTGGGGCTGGGGCTGGGGCTGCGGACAGGGCTGGGGCTAGGGCTGAGGTAGGGGTAGGGCTGGGGCTGGATTGGGGCCAGGGCTGGGGCAGGGCTAGGTTTGAGGCTGGGCCTTGGGCTGGGGCTGGGCTAGGGCTGGGCTGGGGCCGGGGCTGCGACTGGGGCTGGGTCCAGGGCTAGGGCTGGGCTGCGGCTGGGGCTGGGATGGGGCAGGACTGGGACTGGGGTTGGGCACGGGCCGAGGCTGGGGACAGGGCTAGGGCTGGAGCTAGGGCAGGGCTGGGGCTGGGTCTGGGCTGGGGGCAGGGATGGGGATGGGGCTGGGCTGGGCTGGGGCAGGGCTGGGCCTGGGCTGGGGATGAGGCTGGGGTGGGGCTGGGGCTGGGTCCAGGGCTGGGGCTGGGCTGTGGCTGGGCTGGCGCTGTGGCTGGGGCTGGGCTGGGTCAGGGCTGGGGCTGTGGCTGGGGCTGGGCTGGGGCTGGGTCCAGGGCAGGGGCTGGGCTGGGGCAGGGCGGGGGCTGGGGCCAGGGATGGGGCCGTGAGTGGGGCTTGGCTGGGTCTGGGTCTGGGGCTGGGGCTGGGCCTGGGCAGAGCTGGGCTGGGGCAGGGCTGGGGCCGGACTGGGGCTGGGTTCGGTGCAGGGCTAAGGCTGGGGCAGGGCTGGGCTGGGGTAGGGCTGGGCTGGGGCAGGGGATGGTGCCGTGAGTGGGGCTTGGCAGGGGCCGGGGCTGGGGCCAGGGGTGGGGCTGGGGCAGGGGCGGGGACTGGGAGAGGGCTGAGGCTGGGGCTGGGTCCAGGGTGGGGCTGGGGCTGGCTGGGCATGGGCTGGCGCTGGGGCTAAGTCCAGGGTGGGGCTGGGGCCTTGGCTGGGGCAGGACTGGGGATGGGGCTGGGCTGGGGCTGGGTCCAGGGCTGTGGCTGGGCAGTGGCTGGGGCTGAGCTGGAGCCGGGCGAGGGCTGGGCTGGGGCCGGGGCTGGGCTGGGGCTGGGTCCAGGGCTGTGACTGGGCAGTGGCTGGAGCTGGGCTGGGACTGGGCTAGGGCTGGGCTGGGGCCGGGGCTGTGGCTGGGGCTGGGATGGGGCAGGACTGGGACTGGGGCAGGGGCACGGGCCAAGGCTGGGGGACAGGGCTAGGGCTGGAGCTAGGGCAGGGCTGGGGCCAGGCTGGCACTGGGTTCGGCTCAGGGGTGGGGCTTGGTCCAGGGCTGGGGCTGGGCTAGGGCAGGGCTGGGGCTGGGGCTGGGCTGGGGCAGGGATGGGGATGGGGCTGGGCTGGGTTGGGGCAGGGCTGGGCCTGGGTGGTGGCTGGGGCATGGGCTGGGGCAGGGCTGGGGGCAGGGTCTGGGCTGGGGGCAGGGATGGGGATGGGGCTGGGCTGGGCTGGGGCAGGGCTGGGCCTGGGCTGGGGATGAGGCTGTGGTGGGGCTGGGGCTGGGTCCAGGGCAGGGGCTGGGCTGGGGCTGGTGATGAGGCTGGGGCAGGGCTGGGGCAGGGGGTGGGGCTGAGGCTGGGTCCAGGGTGGTGCTGGGGCTGGCCTGGGGCTGGCCTGGGGCTGGGCTGGGGCTGGCCTGGGGCTGGCCTGGGGCAGGACTGGGGATTGGCTGGGGCTGTGTCCAGGGCAGGGGCTGGGCTAGGGCAGGGGGATGAGGCTGGGGCCGAGGGTGGGGCTGGGGCTGGGGCTGGGGCCAGGGCTGGGGCCCGTGAGTGGGGCTTGGCTGGGGCCAGGGCTGGGGCCGGGGGTGGGGCTGGGCAGGGGCAGGGCTGGGCCTGGGCTGGGGATGAGGCTGGGGTGGGGCTGGGGCTGGGTCCAGGGCAGGGGCAGGGCTGGGGATGGGATGAGGATGGGTGGGGCTGGGGCAGGGCTGGGCTACGGCTGGGCTGGGACCGGGGATGGGTCTGGGGGGTGGGGCTGGGGCTGGGTCAGTGCTAGGTCCTGGGCTGGGGGATGAGGCTGGGGTGGGGCTGGGGCTGGGTCCAGGGGCTGGGGCTGGGCTGGGGCTGGTGATGAGGCTGGGGCAGGGCTGGGGCAGGGGTGGGGCTGAGGCTGGGTCCAGGGTGGTGCTGGGGCTGGCCTGGGGCTGGCCTGGGGCTGGGCTGGGGCTGGCCTGGGGCTGGCCTGGGGCAGGACTGGGGATTGGCTGGGGGCTGTGTCCAGGGCAGGGGCTGGGCTGGGGCAGGGGCTGGGCTGGGGCCCGAGGGTGGGGCTGCTGGGGCTGGGGCAGGGGCCAGAGCTGGGGCAGGGCTGGGGCCGGGCTGTGGCTGGGTTCGGTGCAGGGCTGGGGCTGGGGCAGGGCTGGGGCCAGGGCTGGGGCCGTGAGTGGGGCTTGGCTGGGGCCAGGGCTGGGGCCGGGGGTGGGGCTGGGGCAGGGGCAGGGCTGGGCCTGGGCTGGGGATGAGGCTGGGGTGGGGCTGGGGCTGGGTCCAGGACAGGGGCAGGGCTGGGGATGAGGATGGGGTGGGGCTGGGGCAGGGCTGGGCTACGGCTGGGCTGGGACCGGGGATGGATCCGGGGGTGGGGCTGGGGCTGGGTCAGTGCTAGGCCTGGGCTGGGGATGAGGCTGGGGTGGGGCTGGGGCTGGGTCCAGGGCTGGGGCTGGGCTGGGGCTGGGACTGGGGCAGGGCTAGGGCTGGTCTGGGGGCAAGGATGGGGTTTGGGCTGGAGCTGGGCCAGGGCTTGGGCTGGGCTGGGACCGAGGCTGGGCTGGGGTAGGGCTGGCACAGGGCTAGGCCTGGGGCTGGGCTGGGGCCGTGAGTGGGGCTTGGCTGGGGCCAGGGCTGGGGCCGGGGCTGGGGCCGGGGCAGGGGCAGGGCTGGGGCAGGGCTTGAACTGGGGCTGGGCTGGGGGCAAGGTTGGGGCTGGGGCTGGGCTGGTGGCGAGGGTGGGGCTGGGGCTGGGGCTGGGGCTGCGGACAGGGCTGGGGCTAGGGCTGAGGTAGGGGTAGGGCTGGGGCTGGATT
>NW_027144120.1:0-41785 GCF_026170545.1 Melanerpes formicivorus | reverse complement strand
AGGAATAAGGTAGGGAAGAATTCTAAGGATCATTTTGACTGCCTCCAGAAGTTAGATCAGATGGCAAATTGGATTTGGTGCTAGGTCTTTCCCTTTAGGTTTTACCCCAACAATGTTTTCATTAGTTTCGCTCACTCTCGAAATCAAGCATTTTACAGCAGGTTGGAGCAGCCTGTATCTCAGCACAGGAATAAGGTAGGGAAGAATTCTAAGGATCATTTTGACTGCCTCCAGAAGTTAGATCAGATGGCAAATTGGATTTGGTGCTAGGTCTTTCCCTTTAGGTTTTACCCCAACAATGTTTTCATTAGTTTCGCTCACTCTCGAAATCAAGCATTTTACAGCAGGTTGGAGCAGCCTGTATCTCAGCCCAGGAATAAGGTAGGGAAGAATTCTAAGGATCATTTTGACTGCCTCCAGAAGTTAGATCAGATGGCAAATTGGATTTGGTGCTAGGTCTTTCCCTTTAGGTTTTACCCCAACAATGTTTTCATTAGTTCGCTCACTCTCGAAATCAAGCATTTTACAGCAGGTTGGAGCAGCCTGTATCTCAGCACAGGAATAAGGTAGGGAAGAATTCTAAGGATCATTTTGACTGCCTCCAGAAGTTAGATCAGATGGCAAATTGGATTTGGTGCTAGGTCTTTCCCTTTAGGTTTTACCCCAACAATGTTTTCATTAGTTTCGCTCACTCTCGAAATCAAGCATTTTACAGCAGGTTGGAGCAGCCTGTATCTCAGCACAGGAATAAGGTAGGGAAGAATTCTAAGGATCATTTTGACTGCCTCCAGAAGTTAGATCAGATGGCAAATTGGATTTGGTGCTAGGTCTTTCCCTTTAGGTTTTACCCCAACAATGTTTTCATTAGTTTCGCTCACTCTCGAAATCAAGCATTTTACAGCAGGTTGGAGCAGCCTGTATCTCAGCACAGGAATAAGGTAGGGAAGAATTCTAAGGATCATTTTGACTGCCTCCAGAAGTTAGATCAGATGGCAAATTGGATTTGGTGCTAGGTCTTTCCCTTTAGGTTTTACCCCAACAATGTTTTCATTAGTTTCGCTCACTCTCGAAATCAAGCATTTTACAGCAGGTTGGAGCAGCCTGTATCTCAGCACAGGAATAAGGTAGGGAAGAATTCTAAGGATCATTTTGACTGCCTCCAGAAGTTAGATCAGATGGCAAATTGGATTTGGTGCTAGGTCTTTCCCTTTAGGTTTTACCCCAACAATGTTTTCATTAGTTTCGCTCACTCTCGAAATCAAGCATTTTACAGCAGGTTGGAGCAGCCTGTATCTCAGCACAGGAATAAGGTAGGGAAGAATTCTAAGGATCATTTTGACTGCCTCCAGAAGTTAGATCAGATGGCAAATTGGATTTGGTGCTAGGTCTTTCCCTTTAGGTTTTACCCCAACAATGTTTTCATTAGTTTCGCTCACTCTCGAAATCAAGCATTTTACAGCAGGTTGGAGCAGCCTGTATCTCAGCACAGGAATAAGGTAGGGAAGAATTCTAAGGATCATTTTGACTGCCTCCAGAAGTTAGATCAGATGGCAAATTGGATTTGGTGCTAGGTCTTTCCCTTTAGGTTTTACCCCAACAATGTTTTCATTAGTTTCGCTCACTCTCGAAATCAAGCATTTTACAGCAGGTTGGAGCAGCCTGTATCTCAGCACAGGAATAAGGTAGGGAAGAATTCTAAGGATCATTTTGACTGCCTCCAGAAGTTAGATCAGATGGCAAATTGGATTTGGTGCTAGGTCTTTCCCTTTAGGTTTTACCCCAACAATGTTTTCATTAGTTTCGCTCACTCTCGAAATCAAGCATTTTACAGCAGGTTGGAGCAGCCTGTATCTCAGCACAGGAATAAGGTAGGGAAGAATTCTAAGGATCATTTTGACTGCCTCCAGAAGTTAGATCAGATGGCAAATTGGATTTGGTGCTAGGTCTTTCCCTTTAGGTTTTACCCCAACAATGTTTTCATTAGTTTCGCTCACTCTGGAAATCAAGCATTTTACAGCAGGTTGGAGCAGCCTGTATCTCAGCACAGGAATAAGGTAGGGAAGAATTCTAAGGATCATTTTGACTGCCTCCAGAAGTTAGATCAGATGGCAAATTGGATTTGGTGCTAGGTCTTTCCCTTTAGGTTTTACCCCAACAATGTTTTCATTAGTTTCGCTCACTCTCGAAATCAAGCATTTTACAGCAGGTTGGAGCAGCCTGTATCTCAGCACAGGAATAAGGTAGGGAAGAATTCTAAGGATCATTTTGACTGCCTCCAGAAGTTAGATCAGATGGCAAATTGGATTTGGTGCTAGGTCTTTCCCTTTAGGTTTTACCCCAACAATGTTTTCATTAGTTTCGCTCACTCTCGAAATCAAGCATTTTACAGCAGGTTGGAGCAGCCTGTATCTCAGCACAGGAATAAGGTAGGGAAGAATTCTAAGGATCATTTTGACTGCCTCCAGAAGTTAGATCAGATGGCAAATTGGATTGGTGCTAGGTCTTTCCCTTTAGGTTTTACCCCAACAATGTTTTCATTAGTTTCGCTCACTCTCGAAATCAAGCATTTTACAGCAGGTTGGAGCAGCCTGTATCTCAGCACAGGAATAAGGTAGGGAAGAATTCTAAGGATCATTTTGACTGCCTCCAGAAGTTAGATCAGATGGCAAATTGGATTTGGTGCTAGGTCTTTCCCTTTAGGTTTTACCCCAACAATGTTTTCATTAGTTTCGCTCACTCTCAAAATCAAGCATTTTACAGCAGGTTGGAGCAGCCTGTATCTCAGCACAGGAATAAGGTAGGGAAGAATTCTAAGGATCATTTTGACTGCCTCCAGAAGTTAGATCAGATGGCAAATTGGATTTGGTGCTAGGTCTTTCCCTTTAGGTTTTACCCCAACAATGTTTTCATTAGTTTCGCTCACTCTCAAAATCAAGCATTTTACAGCAGGTTGGAGCAGCCTGTATCTCAGCACAGGAATAAGGTAGGGAAGAATCAAATACTCATTTTGACTGCCTCCAGAAGTTAGATCAGATGGCAAATTGGATTTGGTGCTAGGTCTTTCCCTTTAGGTTTTACCCCAACAATGTTTTCATTAGTTTCGCTCACTCTCGAAATCAAGCATTTTACAGCAGGTTGGAGCAGCCTGTATCTCAGCACAGGAATAAGGTAGGGAAGAATTCTAAGGATCATTTTGACTGCCTCCAGAAGTTAGATCAGATGGCAAATTGGATTTGGTGCTAGGTCTTTCCCTTTAGGTTTTACCCCAACAATGTTTTCATTAGTTTCGCTCACTCTCGAAATCAAGCATTTTACAGCAGGTTGGAGCAGCCTGTATCTCAGCACAGGAATAAGGTAGGGAAGAATTCTAAGGATCATTTTGACTGCCTCCAGAAGTTAGATCAGATGGCAAATTGGATTTGGTGCTAGGTCTTTCCCTTTAGGTTTTACCCCAACAATGTTTTCATTAGTTTCGCTCACTCTCGAAATCAAGCATTTTACAGCAGGTTGGAGCAGCCTGTATCTCAGCACAGGAATAAGGTAGGGAAGAATTCTAAGGATCATTTTGACTGCCTCCAGAAGTTAGATCAGATGGCAAATTGGATTTGGTGCTAGGTCTTTCCCTTTAGGTTTTACCCCAACAATGTTTTCATTAGTTTCGCTCACTCTCGAAATCAAGCATTTTACAGCAGGTTGGAGCAGCCTGTATCTCAGCACAGGAATAAGGTAGGGAAGAATTCTAAGGATCATTTTGACTGCCTCCAGAAGTTAGATCAGATGGCAAATTGGATTTGGTGCTAGGTCTTTCCCTTTAGGTTTTACCCCAACAATGTTTTCATTAGTTTCGCTCACTCTCGAAATCAAGCATTTTACAGCAGGTTGGAGCAGCCTGTATCTCAGCACAGGAATAAGGTAGGGAAGAATTCTAAGGATCATTTTGACTGCCTCCAGAAGTTAGATCAGATGGCAAATTGGATTTGGTGCTAGGTCTTTCCCTTTAGGTTTTACCCCAACAATGTTTTCATTAGTTTCGCTCACTCTCGAAATCAAGCATTTTACAGCAGGTTGGAGCAGCCTGTATCTCAGCACAGGAATAAGGTAGGGAAGAATTCTAAGGATCATTTTGACTGCCTCCAGAAGTTAGATCAGATGGCAAATTGGATTTGGTGCTAGGTCTTTCCCTTTAGGTTTTACCCCAACAATGTTTTCATTAGTTTCGCTCACTCTCGAAATCAAGCATTTTACAGCAGGTTGGAGCAGCCTGTATCTCAGCACAGGAATAAGGTAGGGAAGAATTCTAAGGATCATTTTGACTGCCTCCAGAAGTTAGATCAGATGGCAAATTGGATTTGGTGCTAGGTCTTTCCCTTTAGGTTTTTACCCCAACAATGTTTTCATTAGTTTCGCTCACTCTCGAAATCAAGCATTTTACAGCAGGTTGGAGCAGCCTGTATCTCAGCACAGGAATAAGGTAGGGAAGAATTCTAAGGATCATTTTGACTGCCTCCAGAAGTTAGATCAGATGGCAAATTGGATTTGGTGCTAGGTCTTTCCCTTTAGGTTTTACCCCAACAATGTTTTCATTAGTTTCGCTCACTCTCGAAATCAAGCATTTTACAGCAGGTTGGAGCAGCCTGTATCTCAGCACAGGAATAAGGTAGGGAAGAATTCTAAGGATCATTTTGACTGCCTCCAGAAGTTAGATCAGATGGCAAATTGGATTTGGTGCTAGGTCTTTCCCTTTAGGTTTTACCCCAACAATGTTTTCATTAGTTTCGCTCACTCTCGAAATCAAGCATTTTACAGCAGGTTGGAGCAGCCTGTATCTCAGCACAGGAATAAGGTAGGGAAGAATTCTAAGGATCATTTTGACTGCCTCCAGAAGTTAGATCAGATGGCAAATTGGATTTGGTGCTAGGTCTTTCCCTTTAGGTTTTACCCCAACAATGTTTTCATTAGTTTCGCTCACTCTCGAAATCAAGCATTTTACAGCAGGTTGGAGCAGCCTGTATCTCAGCACAGGAATAAGGTAGGGAAGAATTCTAAGGATCATTTTGACTGCCTCCAGAAGTTAGATCAGATGGCAAATTGGATTTGGTGCTAGGTCTTTCCCTTTAGGTTTTACCCCAACAATGTTTTCATTAGTTTCGCTCACTCTCGAAATCAAGCATTTTACAGCAGGTTGGAGCAGCCTGTATCTCAGCACAGGAATAAGGTAGGGAAGAATTCTAAGGATCATTTTGACTGCCTCCAGAAGTTAGATCAGATGGCAAATTGGATTTGGTGCTAGGTCTTTCCCTTTAGGTTTTACCCCAACAATGTTTTCATTAGTTTCGCTCACTCTCAAAATCAAGCATTTTACAGCAGGTTGGAGCAGCCTGTATCTCAGCACAGGAATAAGGTAGGGAAGAATTCTAAGGATCATTTTGACTGCCTCCAGAAGTTAGATCAGATGGCAAATTGGATTTGGTGCTAGGTCTTTCCCTTTAGGTTTTACCCCAACAATGTTTTCATTAGTTTCGCTCACTCTCGAAATCAAGCATTTTACAGCAGGTTGGAGCAGCCTGTATCTCAGCACAGGAATAAGGTAGGGAAGAATTCTAAGGATCATTTTGACTGCCTCCAGAAGTTAGATCAGATGGCAAATTGGATTTGGTGCTAGGTCTTTCCCTTTAGGTTTTACCCCAACAATGTTTTCATTAGTTTCGCTCACTCTCGAAATCAAGCATTTTACAGCAGGTTGGAGCAGCCTGTATCTCAGCACAGGAATAAGGTAGGGAAGAATTCAAATACTCATTTTGACTGCCTCCAGAAGTTAGATCAGATGGCAAATTGGATTTGGTGCTAGGTCTTTCCCTTTAGGTTTTACCCCAACAATGTTTTCATTAGTTTCGCTCACTCTCGAAATCAAGCATTTTACAGCAGGTTGGAGCAGCCTGTATCTCAGCACAGGAATAAGGTAGGGAAGAATTCTAAGGATCATTTTGACTGCCTCCAGAAGTTAGATCAGATGGCAAATTGGATTTGGTGCTAGGTCTTTCCCTTTAGGTTTTACCCCAACAATGTTTTCATTAGTTTCGCTCACTCTCGAAATCAAGCATTTTACAGCAGGTTGGAGCAGCCTGTATCTCAGCACAGGAATAAGGTAGGGAAGAATTCTAAGGATCATTTTGACTGCCTCCAGAAGTTAGATCAGATGGCAAATTGGATTTGGTGCTAGGTCTTTCCCTTTAGGTTTTACCCCAACAATGTTTTCATTAGTTTCGCTCACTCTCGAAATCAAGCATTTTACAGCAGGTTGGAGCAGCCTGTATCTCAGCACAGGAATAAGGTAGGGAAGAATTCTAAGGATCATTTTGACTGCCTCCAGAAGTTAGATCAGATGGCAAATTGGATTTGGTGCTAGGTCTTTCCCTTTAGGTTTTACCCCAACAATGTTTTCATTAGTTTCGCTCACTCTCGAAATCAAGCATTTTACAGCAGGTTGGAGCAGCCTGTATCTCAGCACAGGAATAAGGTAGGGAAGAATTCTAAGGATCATTTTGACTGCCTCCAGAAGTTAGATCAGATGGCAAATTGGATTTGGTGCTAGGTCTTTCCCTTTAGGTTTTACCCCAACAATGTTTTCATTAGTTTCGCTCACTCTCGAAATCAAGCATTTTACAGCAGGTTGGAGCAGCCTGTATCTCAGCACAGGAATAAGGTAGGGAAGAATTCTAAGGATCATTTTGACTGCCTCCAGAAGTTAGATCAGATGGCAAATTGGATTTGGTGCTAGGTCTTTCCCTTTAGGTTTTACCCCAACAATGTTTTCATTAGTTTCGCTCACTCTCGAAATCAAGCATTTTACAGCAGGTTGGAGCAGCCTGTATCTCAGCACAGGAATAAGGTAGGGAAGAATTCTAAGGATCATTTTGACTGCCTCCAGAAGTTAGATCAGATGGCAAATTGGATTTGGTGCTAGGTCTTTCCCTTTAGGTTTTACCCCAACAATGTTTTCATTAGTTTCGCTCACTCTCGAAATCAAGCATTTTACAGCAGGTTGGAGCAGCCTGTATCTCAGCACAGGAATAAGGTAGGGAAGAATTCTAAGGATCATTTTGACTGCCTCCAGAAGTTAGATCAGATGGCAAATTGGATTTGGTGCTAGGTCTTTCCCTTTAGGTTTTACCCCAACAATGTTTTCATTAGTTTCGCTCACTCTCGAAATCAAGCATTTTACAGCAGGTTGGAGCAGCCTGTATCTCAGCACAGGAATAAGGTAGGGAAGAATTCTAAGGATCATTTTGACTGCCTCCAGAAGTTAGATCAGATGGCAAATTGGATTTGGTGCTAGGCCTTTCCCTTTAGGTTTTACCCCAACAATGTTTTCATTAGTTTCGCTCACTCTCGAAATCAAGCATTTTACAGCAGGTTGGAGCAGCCTGTATCTCAGCACAGGAATAAGGTAGGGAAGAATTCTAAGGATCATTTTGACTGCCTCCAGAAGTTAGATCAGATGGCAAATTGGATTTGGTGCTAGGTCTTTCCCTTTAGGTTTTACCCCAACAATGTTTTCATTAGTTTCGCTCACTCTCGAAATCAAGCATTTTACAGCAGGTTGGAGCAGCCTGTATCTCAGCACAGGAATAAGGTAGGGAAGAATTCTAAGGATCATTTTGACTGCCTCCAGAAGTTAGATCAGATGGCAAATTGGATTTGGTGCTAGGTCTTTCCCTTTAGGTTTTACCCCAACAATGTTTTCATTAGTTTCGCTCACTCTCGAAATCAAGCATTTTACAGCAGGTTGGAGCAGCCTGTATCTCAGCACAGGAATAAGGTAGGGAAGAATTCTAAGGATCATTTTGACTGCCTCCAGAAGTTAGATCAGATGGCAAATTGGATTTGGTGCTAGGTCTTTCCCTTTAGGTTTTACCCCAACAATGTTTTCATTAGTTTCGCTCACTCTCAAAATCAAGCATTTTACAGCAGGTTGGAGCAGCCTGTATCTCAGCACAGGAATAAGGTAGGGAAGAATTCTAAGGATCATTTTGACTGCCTCCAGAAGTTAGATCAGATGGCAAATTGGATTTGGTGCTAGGTCTTTCCCTTTAGGTTTTACCCCAACAATGTTTTCATTAGTTTCGCTCACTCTCGAAATCAAGCATTTTACAGCAGGTTGGAGCAGCCTGTATCTCAGCACAGGAATAAGGTAGGGAAGAATTCTAAGGATCATTTTGACTGCCTCCAGAAGTTAGATCAGATGGCAAATTGGATTTGGTGCTAGGTCTTTCCCTTTAGGTTTTACCCCAACAATGTTTTCATTAGTTTCGCTCACTCTCGAAATCAAGCATTTTACAGCAGGTTGGAGCAGCCTGTATCTCAGCACAGGAATAAGGTAGGGAAGAATTCTAAGGATCATTTTGACTGCCTCCAGAAGTTAGATCAGATGGCAAATTGGATTTGGTGCTAGGTCTTTCCCTTTAGGTTTTACCCCAACAATGTTTTCATTAGTTTCGCTCACTCTCGAAATCAAGCATTTTACAGCAGGTTGGAGCAGCCTGTATCTCAGCACAGGAATAAGGTAGGGAAGAATTCTAAGGATCATTTTGACTGCCTCCAGAAGTTAGATCAGATGGCAAATTGGATTTGGTGCTAGGTCTTTCCCTTTAGGTTTTACCCCAACAATGTTTTCATTAGTTTCGCTCACTCTCGAAATCAAGCATTTTACAGCAGGTTGGAGCAGCCTGTATCTCAGCACAGGAATAAGGTAGGGAAGAATTCTAAGGATCATTTTGACTGCCTCCAGAAGTTAGATCAGATGGCAAATTGGATTTGGTGCTAGGTCTTTCCCTTTAGGTTTTACCCCAACAATGTTTTCATTAGTTTCGCTCACTCTCGAAATCAAGCATTTTACAGCAGGTTGGAGCAGCCTGTATCTCAGCACAGGAATAAGGTAGGGAAGAATTCTAAGGATCATTTTGACTGCCTCCAGAAGTTAGATCAGATGGCAAATTGGATTTGGTGCTAGGTCTTTCCCTTTAGGTTTTACCCCAACAATGTTTTCATTAGTTTCGCTCACTCTCGAAATCAAGCATTTTACAGCAGGTTGGAGCAGCCTGTATCTCAGCACAGGAATAAGGTAGGGAAGAATTCTAAGGATCATTTTGACTGCCTCCAGAAGTTAGATCAGATGGCAAATTGGATTTGGTGCTAGGTCTTTCCCTTTAGGTTTTACCCCAACAATGTTTTCATTAGTTTCGCTCACTCTCGAAATCAAGCATTTTACAGCAGGTTGGAGCAGCCTGTATCTCAGCACAGGAATAAGGTAGGGAAGAATTCTAAGGATCATTTTGACTGCCTCCAGAAGTTAGATCAGATGGCAAATTGGATTTGGTGCTAGGTCTTTCCCTTTAGGTTTTACCCCAACAATGTTTTCATTAGTTTCGCTCACTCTCGAAATCAAGCATTTTACAGCAGGTTGGAGCAGCCTGTATCTCAGCACAGGAATAAGGTAGGGAAGAATTCTAAGGATCATTTTGACTGCCTCCAGAAGTTAGATCAGATGGCAAATTGGATTTGGTGCTAGGTCTTTCCCTTTAGGTTTTACCCCAACAATGTTTTCATTAGTTTCGCTCACTCTCGAAATCAAGCATTTTACAGCAGGTTGGAGCAGCCTGTATCTCAGCACAGGAATAAGGTAGGGAAGAATTCTAAGGATCATTTTGACTGCCTCCAGAAGTTAGATCAGATGGCAAATTGGATTTGGTGCTAGGTCTTTCCCTTTAGGTTTTACCCCAACAATGTTTTCATTAGTTTCGCTCACTCTGGAAATCAAGCATTTTACAGCAGGTTGGAGCAGCCTGTATCTCAGCACAGGAATAAGGTAGGGAAGAATTCTAAGGATCATTTTGACTGCCTCCAGAAGTTAGATCAGATGGCAAATTGGATTTGGTGCTAGGTCTTTCCCTTTAGGTTTTACCCCAACAATGTTTTCATTAGTTTCGCTCACTCTCGAAATCAAGCATTTTACAGCAGGTTGGAGCAGCCTGTATCTCAGCACAGGAATAAGGTAGGGAAGAATTCTAAGGATCATTTTGACTGCCTCCAGAAGTTAGATCAGATGGCCAATTGGATTTGGTGCTAGGTCTTTCCCTTTAGGTTTTACCCCAACAATGTTTTCATTAGTTTCGCTCACTCTCAAAATCAAGCATTTTACAGCAGGTTGGAGCAGCCTGTATCTCAGCACAGGAATAAGGTAGGGAAGAATTCTAAGGATCATTTTGACTGCCTCCAGAAGTTAGATCAGATGGCAAATTGGATTTGGTGCTAGGTCTTTCCCTTTAGGTTTTACCCCAACAATGTTTTCATTAGTTTCGCTCACTCTCGAAATCAAGCATTTTACAGCAGGTTGGAGCAGCCTGTATCTCAGCACAGGAATAAGGTAGGGAAGAATTCAAATACTCATTTTGACTGCCTCCAGAAGTTAGATCAGATGGCAAATTGGATTTGGTGCTAGGTCTTTCCCTTTAGGTTTTACCCCAACAATGTTTTCATTAGTTTCGCTCACTCTCGAAATCAAGCATTTTACAGCAGGTTGGAGCAGCCTGTATCTCAGCACAGGAATAAGGTAGGGAAGAATTCTAAGGATCATTTTGACTGCCTCCAGAAGTTAGATCAGATGGCAAATTGGATTTGGTGCTAGGTCTTTCCCTTTAGGTTTTACCCCAACAATGTTTTCATTAGTTTCGCTCACTCTCGAAATCAAGCATTTTACAGCAGGTTGGAGCAGCCTGTATCTCAGCACAGGAATAAGGTAGGGAAGAATTCTAAGGATCATTTTGACTGCCTCCAGAAGTTAGATCAGATGGCAAATTGGATTTGGTGCTAGGTCTTTCCCTTTAGGTTTTACCCCAACAATGTTTTCATTAGTTTCGCTCACTCTCGAAATCAAGCATTTTACAGCAGGTTGGAGCAGCCTGTATCTCAGCACAGGAATAAGGTAGGGAAGAATTCTAAGGATCATTTTGACTGCCTCCAGAAGTTAGATCAGATGGCAAATTGGATTTGGTGCTAGGTCTTTCCCTTTAGGTTTTACCCCAACAATGTTTTCATTAGTTTCGCTCACTCTCGAAATCAAGCATTTTACAGCAGGTTGGAGCAGCCTGTATCTCAGCACAGGAATAAGGTAGGGAAGAATTCTAAGGATCATTTTGACTGCCTCCAGAAGTTAGATCAGATGGCAAATTGGATTTGGTGCTAGGTCTTTCCCTTTAGGTTTTACCCCAACAATGTTTTCATTAGTTTCGCTCACTCTCGAAATCAAGCATTTTACAGCAGGTTGGAGCAGCCTGTATCTCAGCACAGGAATAAGGTAGGGAAGAATTCTAAGGATCATTTTGACTGCCTCCAGAAGTTAGATCAGATGGCAAATTGGATTTGGTGCTAGGTCTTTCCCTTTAGGTTTTACCCCAACAATGTTTTCATTAGTTTCGCTCACTCTCGAAATCAAGCATTTTACAGCAGGTTGGAGCAGCCTGTATCTCAGCACAGGAATAAGGTAGGGAAGAATTCTAAGGATCATTTTGACTGCCTCCAGAAGTTAGATCAGATGGCAAATTGGATTTGGTGCTAGGTCTTTCCCTTTAGGTTTTACCCCAACAATGTTTTCATTAGTTTCGCTCACTCTCGAAATCAAGCATTTTACAGCAGGTTGGAGCAGCCTGTATCTCAGCACAGGAATAAGGTAGGGAAGAATTCTAAGGATCATTTTGACTGCCTCCAGAAGTTAGATCAGATGGCAAATTGGATTTGGTGCTAGGTCTTTCCCTTTAGGTTTTACCCCAACAATGTTTTCATTAGTTTTGCTCACTCTCGAAATCAAGCATTTTACAGCAGGTTGGAGCAGCCTGTATCTCAGCACAGGAATAAGGTAGGGAAGAATTCTAAGGATCATTTTGACTGCCTCCAGAAGTTAGATCAGATGGCAAATTGGATTTGGTGCTAGGTCTTTCCCTTTAGGTTTTACCCCAACAATGTTTTCATTAGTTTCGCTCACTCTCGAAATCAAGCATTTTACAGCAGGTTGGAGCAGCCTGTATCTCAGCACAGGAATAAGGTAGGGAAGAATTCTAAGGATCATTTTGACTGCCTCCAGAAGTTAGATCAGATGGCAAATTGGATTTGGTGCTAGGTCTTTCCCTTTAGGTTTTACCCCAACAATGTTTTCATTAGTTTCGCTCACTCTCAAAATCAAGCATTTTACAGCAGGTTGGAGCAGCCTGTATCTCAGCACAGGAATAAGGTAGGGAAGAATTCTAAGGATCATTTTGACTGCCTCCAGAAGTTAGATCAGATGGCAAATTGGATTTGGTGCTAGGTCTTTCCCTTTAGGTTTTACCCCAACAATGTTTTCATTAGTTTCGCTCACTCTCGAAATCAAGCATTTTACAGCAGGTTGGAGCAGCCTGTATCTCAGCACAGGAATAAGGTAGGGAAGAATTCAAATACTCATTTTGACTGCCTCCAGAAGTTAGATCAGATGGCAAATTGGATTTGGTGCTAGGTCTTTCCCTTTAGGTTTTACCCCAACAATGTTTTCATTAGTTTCGCTCACTCTCGAAATCAAGCATTTTACAGCAGGTTGGAGCAGCCTGTATCTCAGCACAGGAATAAGGTAGGGAAGAATTCTAAGGATCATTTTGACTGCCTCCAGAAGTTAGATCAGATGGCAAATTGGATTTGGTGCTAGGTCTTTCCCTTTAGGTTTTACCCCAACAATGTTTTCATTAGTTTCGCTCACTCTCGAAATCAAGCATTTTACAGCAGGTTGGAGCAGCCTGTATCTCAGCACAGGAATAAGGTAGGGAAGAATTCTAAGGATCATTTTGACTGCCTCCAGAAGTTAGATCAGATGGCAAATTGGATTTGGTGCTAGGTCTTTCCCTTTAGGTTTTACCCCAACAATGTTTTCATTAGTTTCGCTCACTCTTGAAATCAAGCATTTTACAGCAGGTTGGAGCAGCCTGTATCTCAGCACAGGAATAAGGTAGGGAAGAATTCTAAGGATCATTTTGACTGCCTCCAGAAGTTAGATCAGATGGCAAATTGGATTTGGTGCTAGGTCTTTCCCTTTAGGTTTTACCCCAACAATGTTTTCATTAGTTTCGCTCACTCTTGAAATCAAGCATTTTACAGCAGGTTGGAGCAGCCTGTATCTCAGCACAGGAATAAGGTAGGGAAGAATTCAAATACTCATTTTGACTGCCTCCAGAAGTTAGATCAGATGGCAAATTGGATTTGGTGCTAGGTCTTTCCCTTTAGGTTTTACCCCAACAATGTTTTCATTAGTTTCGCTCACTCTTGAAATCAAGCATTTTACAGCAGGTTGGAGCAGCCTGTATCTCAGCACAGGAATAAGGTAGGGAAGAATTCTAAGGATCATTTTGACTGCCTCCAGAAGTTAGATCAGATGGCAAATTGGATTTGGTGCTAGGTCTTTCCCTTTAGGTTTTACCCCAACAATGTTTTCATTAGTTTCGCTCACTCTCGAAATCAAGCATTTTACAGCAGGTTGGAGCAGCCTGTATCTCAGCACAGGAATAAGGTAGGGAAGAATTCTAAGGATCATTTTGACTGCCTCCAGAAGTTAGATCAGATGGCAAATTGGATTTGGTGCTAGGTCTTTCCCTTTAGGTTTTACCCCAACAATGTTTTCATTAGTTTCGCTCACTCTCGAAATCAAGCATTTTACAGCAGGTTGGAGCAGCCTGTATCTCAGCACAGGAATAAGGTAGGGAAGAATTCAAATACTCATTTTGACTGCCTCCAGAAGTTAGATCAGATGGCAAATTGGATTTGGTGCTAGGTCTTTCCCTTTAGGTTTTACCCCAACAATGTTTTCATTAGTTTCGCTCACTCTCGAAATCAAGCATTTTACAGCAGGTTGGAGCAGCCTGTATCTCAGCACAGGAATAAGGTAGGGAAGAATTCTAAGGATCATTTTGACTGCCTCCAGAAGTTAGATCAGATGGCAAATTGGATTTGGTGCTAGGTCTTTCCCTTTAGGTTTTACCCCAACAATGTTTTCATTAGTTTCGCTCACTCTCGAAATCAAGCATTTTACAGCAGGTTGGAGCAGCCTGTATCTCAGCACAGGAATAAGGTAGGGAAGAATTCTAAGGATCATTTTGACTGCCTCCAGAAGTTAGATCAGATGGCAAATTGGATTTGGTGCTAGGTCTTTCCCTTTAGGTTTTACCCCAACAATGTTTTCATTAGTTTCGCTCACTCTCGAAATCAAGCATTTTACAGCAGGTTGGAGCAGCCTGTATCTCAGCACAGGAATAAGGTAGGGAAGAATTCTAAGGATCATTTTGACTGCCTCCAGAAGTTAGATCAGATGGCAAATTCGATTTGGTGCTAGGTCTTTCCCTTTAGGTTTTACCCCAACAATGTTTTCATTAGTTTCGCTCACTCTTGAAATCAAGCATTTTACAGCAGGTTGGAGCAGCCTGTATCTCAGCACAGGAATAAGGTAGGGAAGAATTCAAATACTCATTTTGACTGCCTCCAGAAGTTAGATCAGATGGCAAATTGGATTTGGTGCTAGGTCTTTCCCTTTAGGTTTTACCCCAACAATGTTTTCATTAGTTTCGCTCACTCTCGAAATCAAGCATTTTACAGCAGGTTGGAGCAGCCTGTATCTCAGCACAGGAATAAGGTAGGGAAGAATTCTAAGGATCATTTTGACTGCCTCCAGAAGTTAGATCAGATGGCAAATTGGATTTGGTGCTAGGTCTTTCCCTTTAGGTTTTACCCCAACAATGTTTTCATTAGTTTCGCTCACTCTCGAAATCAAGCATTTTACAGCAGGTTGGAGCAGCCTGTATCTCAGCACAGGAATAAGGTAGGGAAGAATTCTAAGGATCATTTTGACTGCCTCCAGAAGTTAGATCAGATGGCAAATTGGATTTGGTGCTAGGTCTTTCCCTTTAGGTTTTACCCCAACAATGTTTTCATTAGTTTCGCTCACTCTCGAAATCAAGCATTTTACAGCAGGTTGGAGCAGCCTGTATCTCAGCACAGGAATAAGGTAGGGAAGAATTCTAAGGATCATTTTGACTGCCTCCAGAAGTTAGATCAGATGGCAAATTGGATTTGGTGCTAGGTCTTTCCCTTTAGGTTTTACCCCAACAATGTTTTCATTAGTTTCGCTCACTCTGGAAATCAAGCATTTTACAGCAGGTTGGAGCAGCCTGTATCTCAGCACAGGAATAAGGTAGGGAAGAATTCTAAGGATCATTTTGACTGCCTCCAGAAGTTAGATCAGATGGCAAATTGGATTTGGTGCTAGGTCTTTCCCTTTAGGTTTTACCCCAACAATGTTTTCATTAGTTTCGCTCACTCTCAAAATCAAGCATTTTACAGCAGGTTGGAGCAGCCTGTATCTCAGCACAGGAATAAGGTAGGGAAGAATTCTAAGGATCATTTTGACTGCCTCCAGAAGTTAGATCAGATGGCAAATTGGATTTGGTGCTAGGTCTTTCCCTTTAGGTTTTACCCCAACAATGTTTTCATTAGTTTCGCTCACTCTCGAAATCAAGCATTTTACAGCAGGTTGGAGCAGCCTGTATCTCAGCACAGGAATAAGGTAGGGAAGAATTCTAAGGATCATTTTGACTGCCTCCAGAAGTTAGATCAGATGGCCAATTGGATTTGGTGCTAGGTCTTTCCCTTTAGGTTTTACCCCAAAAATGTTTTCATTAGTTTCGCTCACTCTCGAAATCAAGCATTTTACAGCAGGTTGGAGCAGCCTGTATCTCAGCACAGGAATAAGGTAGGGAAGAATTCTAAGGATCATTTTGACTGCCTCCAGAAGTTAGATCAGATGGCAAATTGGATTTGGTGCTAGGTCTTTCCCTTTAGGTTTTACCCCAACAATGTTTTCATTAGTTTCGCTCACTCTCGAAATCAAGCATTTTACAGCAGGTTGGAGCAGCCTGTATCTCAGCACAGGAATAAGGTAGGGAAGAATTCTAAGGATCATTTTGACTGCCTCCAGAAGTTAGATCAGATGGCAAATTGGATTTGGTGCTAGGTCTTTCCCTTTAGGTTTTACCCCAACAATGTTTTCATTAGTTTCGCTCACTCTCGAAATCAAGCATTTTACAGCAGGTTGGAGCAGCCTGTATCTCAGCACAGGAATAAGGTAGGGAAGAATTCTAAGGATCATTTTGACTGCCTCCAGAAGTTAGATCAGATGGCAAATTGGATTTGGTGCTAGGTCTTTCCCTTTAGGTTTTACCCCAACAATGTTTTCATTAGTTTCGCTCACTCTCGAAATCAAGCATTTTACAGCAGGTTGGAGCAGCCTGTATCTCAGCACAGGAATAAGGTAGGGAAGAATTCTAAGGATCATTTTGACTGCCTCCAGAAGTTAGATCAGATGGCAAATTGGATTTGGTGCTAGGTCTTTCCCTTTAGGTTTTACCCCAACAATGTTTTCATTAGTTTCGCTCACTCTCGAAATCAAGCATTTTACAGCAGGTTGGAGCAGCCTGTATCTCAGCACAGGAATAAGGTAGGGAAGAATTCTAAGGATCATTTTGACTGCCTCCAGAAGTTAGATCAGATGGCAAATTGGATTTGGTGCTAGGTCTTTCCCTTTAGGTTTTACCCCAACAATGTTTTCATTAGTTTCGCTCACTCTCGAAATCAAGCATTTTACAGCAGGTTGGAGCAGCCTGTATCTCAGCACAGGAATAAGGTAGGGAAGAATTCTAAGGATCATTTTGACTGCCTCCAGAAGTTAGATCAGATGGCAAATTGGATTTGGTGCTAGGTCTTTCCCTTTAGGTTTTACCCCAACAATGTTTTCATTAGTTTCGCTCACTCTCGAAATCAAGCATTTTACAGCAGGTTGGAGCAGCCTGTATCTCAGCACAGGAATAAGGTAGGGAAGAATTCTAAGGATCATTTTGACTGCCTCCAGAAGTTAGATCAGATGGCAAATTGGATTTGGTGCTAGGTCTTTCCCTTTAGGTTTTACCCCAACAATGTTTTCATTAGTTTCGCTCACTCTCGAAATCAAGCATTTTACAGCAGGTTGGAGCAGCCTGTATCTCAGCACAGGAATAAGGTAGGGAAGAATTCTAAGGATCATTTTGACTGCCTCCAGAAGTTAGATCAGATGGCAAATTGGATTTGGTGCTAGGTCTTTCCCTTTAGGTTTTACCCCAACAATGTTTTCATTAGTTTCGCTCACTCTCGAAATCAAGCATTTTACAGCAGGTTGGAGCAGCCTGTATCTCAGCACAGGAATAAGGTAGGGAAGAATTCTAAGGATCATTTTGACTGCCTCCAGAAGTTAGATCAGATGGCAAATTGGATTTGGTGCTAGGTCTTTCCCTTTAGGTTTTACCCCAACAATGTTTTCATTAGTTTCGCTCACTCTCGAAATCAAGCATTTTACAGCAGGTTGGAGCAGCCTGTATCTCAGCACAGGAATAAGGTAGGGAAGAATTCAAATACTCATTTTGACTGCCTCCAGAAGTTAGATCAGATGGCAAATTGGATTTGGTGCTAGGTCTTTCCCTTTAGGTTTTACCCCAACAATGTTTTCATTAGTTTCGCTCACTCTGGAAATCAAGCCTTTTACAGCAGGTTGGAGCAGCCTGTATCTCAGCACAGGAATAAGGTAGGGAAGAATTCTAAGGATCATTTTGACTGCCTCCAGAAGTTAGATCAGATGGCAAATTGGATTTGGTGCTAGGTCTTTCCCTTTAGGTTTTACCCCAACAATGTTTTCATTAGTTTCGCTCACTCTCGAAATCAAGCATTTTACAGCAGGTTGGAGCAGCCTGTATCTCAGCACAGGAATAAGGTAGGGAAGAATTCAAATACTCATTTTGACTGCCTCCAGAAGTTAGATCAGATGGCAAATTGGATTTGGTGCTAGGTCTTTCCCTTTAGGTTTTACCCCAACAATGTTTTCATTAGTTTCGCTCACTCTCGAAATCAAGCATTTTACAGCAGGTTGGAGCAGCCTGTATCTCAGCACAGGAATAAGGTAGGGAAGAATTCTAAGGATCATTTTGACTGCCTCCAGAAGTTAGATCAGATGGCAAATTGGATTTGGTGCTAGGTCTTTCCCTTTAGGTTTTACCCCAACAATGTTTTCATTAGTTTCGCTCACTCTCGAAATCAAGCATTTTACAGCAGGTTGGAGCAGCCTGTATCTCAGCACAGGAATAAGGTAGGGAAGAATTCTAAGGATCATTTTGACTGCCTCCAGAAGTTAGATCAGATGGCAAATTGGATTTGGTGCTAGGTCTTTCCCTTTAGGTTTTACCCCAACAATGTTTTCATTAGTTTCGCTCACTCTCGAAATCAAGCATTTTACAGCAGGTTGGAGCAGCCTGTATCTCAGCACAGGAATAAGGTAGGGAAGAATTCTAAGGATCATTTTGACTGCCTCCAGAAGTTAGATCAGATGGCAAATTGGATTTGGTGCTAGGTCTTTCCCTTTAGGTTTTACCCCAACAATGTTTTCATTAGTTTCGCTCACTCTCGAAATCAAGCATTTTACAGCAGGTTGGAGCAGCCTGTATCTCAGCACAGGAATAAGGTAGGGAAGAATTCTAAGGATCATTTTGACTGCCTCCAGAAGTTAGATCAGATGGCAAATTGGATTTGGTGCTAGGTCTTTCCCTTTAGGTTTTACCCCAACAATGTTTTCATTAGTTTCGCTCACTCTCGAAATCAAGCATTTTACAGCAGGTTGGAGCAGCCTGTATCTCAGCACAGGAATAAGGTAGGGAAGAATTCTAAGGATCATTTTGACTGCCTCCAGAAGTTAGATCAGATGGCAAATTGGATTTGGTGCTAGGTCTTTCCCTTTAGGTTTTACCCCAACAATGTTTTCATTAGTTTCGCTCACTCTGGAAATCAAGCATTTTACAGCAGGTTGGAGCAGCCTGTATCTCAGCACAGGAATAAGGTAGGGAAGAATTCTAAGGATCATTTTGACTGCCTCCAGAAGTTAGATCAGATGGCAAATTGGATTTGGTGCTAGGTCTTTCCCTTTAGGTTTTACCCCAACAATGTTTTCATTAGTTTCGCTCACTCTCGAAATCAAGCATTTTACAGCAGGTTGGAGCAGCCTGTATCTCAGCACAGGAATAAGGTAGGGAAGAATTCTAAGGATCATTTTGACTGCCTCCAGAAGTTAGATCAGATGGCAAATTGGATTTGGTGCTAGGTCTTTCCCTTTAGGTTTTACCCCAACAATGTTTTCATTAGTTTCGCTCACTCTCGAAATCAAGCATTTTACAGCAGGTTGGAGCAGCCTGTATCTCAGCACAGGAATAAGGTAGGGAAGAATTCTAAGGATCATTTTGACTGCCTCCAGAAGTTAGATCAGATGGCAAATTGGATTTGGTGCTAGGTCTTTCCCTTTAGGTTTTACCCCAACAATGTTTTCATTAGTTTCGCTCACTCTCGAAATCAAGCATTTTACAGCAGGTTGGAGCAGCCTGTATCTCAGCACAGGAATAAGGTAGGGAAGAATTCTAAGGATCATTTTGACTGCCTCCAGAAGTTAGATCAGATGGCAAATTGGATTTGGTGCTAGGTCTTTCCCTTTAGGTTTTACCCCAACAATGTTTTCATTAGTTTCGCTCACTCTCGAAATCAAGCATTTTACAGCAGGTTGGAGCAGCCTGTATCTCAGCACAGGAATAAGGTAGGGAAGAATTCTAAGGATCATTTTGACTGCCTCCAGAAGTTAGATCAGATGGCAAATTGGATTTGGTGCTAGGTCTTTCCCTTTAGGTTTTACCCCAACAATGTTTTCATTAGTTTCGCTCACTCTCGAAATCAAGCATTTTACAGCAGGTTGGAGCAGCCTGTATCTCAGCACAGGAATAAGGTAGGGAAGAATTCTAAGGATCATTTTGACTGCCTCCAGAAGTTAGATCAGATGGCAAATTGGATTTGGTGCTAGGTCTTTCCCTTTAGGTTTTACCCCAACAATGTTTTCATTAGTTTCGCTCACTCTCGAAATCAAGCATTTTACAGCAGGTTGGAGCAGCCTGTATCTCAGCACAGGAATAAGGTAGGGAAGAATTCTAAGGATCATTTTGACTGCCTCCAGAAGTTAGATCAGATGGCAAATTGGATTTGGTGCTAGGTCTTTCCCTTTAGGTTTTACCCCAACAATGTTTTCATTAGTTTCGCTCACTCTCGAAATCAAGCATTTTACAGCAGGTTGGAGCAGCCTGTATCTCAGCACAGGAATAAGGTAGGGAAGAATTCAAATACTCATTTTGACTGCCTCCAGAAGTTAGATCAGATGGCAAATTGGATTTGGTGCTAGGTCTTTCCCTTTAGGTTTTACCCCAACAATGTTTTCATTAGTTTCGCTCACTCTCGAAATCAAGCATTTTACAGCAGGTTGGAGCAGCCTGTATCTCAGCACAGGAATAAGGTAGGGAAGAATTCTAAGGATCATTTTGACTGCCTCCAGAAGTTAGATCAGATGGCAAATTGGATTTGGTGCTAGGTCTTTCCCTTTAGGTTTTACCCCAACAATGTTTTCATTAGTTTTGCTCACTCTCGAAATCAAGCATTTTACAGCAGGTTGGAGCAGCCTGTATCTCAGCACAGGAATAAGGTAGGGAAGAATTCTAAGGATCATTTTGACTGCCTCCAGAAGTTAGATCAGATGGCAAATTGGATTTGGTGCTAGGTCTTTCCCTTTAGGTTTTACCCCAACAATGTTTTCATTAGTTTCGCTCACTCTCGAAATCAAGCATTTTACAGCAGGTTGGAGCAGCCTGTATCTCAGCACAGGAATAAGGTAGGGAAGAATTCTAAGGATCATTTTGACTGCCTCCAGAAGTTAGATCAGATGGCAAATTGGATTTGGTGCTAGGCCTTTCCCTTTAGGTTTTACCCCAACAATGTTTTCATTAGTTTCGCTCACTCTCGAAATCAAGCATTTTACAGCAGGTTGGAGCAGCCTGTATCTCAGCACAGGAATAAGGTAGGGAAGAATTCTAAGGATCATTTTGACTGCCTCCAGAAGTTAGATCAGATGGCAAATTGGATTTGGTGCTAGGTCTTTCCCTTTAGGTTTTACCCCAACAATGTTTTCATTAGTTTCGCTCACTCTCGAAATCAAGCATTTTACAGCAGGTTGGAGCAGCCTGTATCTCAGCACAGGAATAAGGTAGGGAAGAATTCTAAGGATCATTTTGACTGCCTCCAGAAGTTAGATCAGATGGCAAATTGGATTTGGTGCTAGGTCTTTCCCTTTAGGTTTTACCCCAACAATGTTTTCATTAGTTTCGCTCACTCTCGAAATCAAGCATTTTACAGCAGGTTGGAGCAGCCTGTATCTCAGCACAGGAATAAGGTAGGGAAGAATTCTAAGGATCATTTTGACTGCCTCCAGAAGTTAGATCAGATGGCAAATTGGATTTGGTGCTAGGTCTTTCCCTTTAGGTTTTACCCCAACAATGTTTTCATTAGTTTCGCTCACTCTCGAAATCAAGCATTTTACAGCAGGTTGGAGCAGCCTGTATCTCAGCACAGGAATAAGGTAGGGAAGAATTCAAATACTCATTTTGACTGCCTCCAGAAGTTAGATCAGATGGCAAATTGGATTTGGTGCTAGGTCTTTCCCTTTAGGTTTTACCCCAACAATGTTTTCATTAGTTTCGCTCACTCTCGAAATCAAGCATTTTACAGCAGGTTGGAGCAGCCTGTATCTCAGCACAGGAATAAGGTAGGGAAGAATTCTAAGGATCATTTTGACTGCCTCCAGAAGTTAGATCAGATGGCAAATTGGATTTGGTGCTAGGTCTTTCCCTTTAGGTTTTACCCCAACAATGTTTTCATTAGTTTCGCTCACTCTGGAAATCAAGCATTTTACAGCAGGTTGGAGCAGCCTGTATCTCAGCACAGGAATAAGGTAGGGAAGAATTCTAAGGATCATTTTGACTGCCTCCAGAAGTTAGATCAGATGGCAAATTGGATTTGGTGCTAGGTCTTTCCCTTTAGGTTTTACCCCAACAATGTTTTCATTAGTTTCGCTCACTCTCGAAATCAAGCATTTTACAGCAGGTTGGAGCAGCCTGTATCTCAGCACAGGAATAAGGTAGGGAAGAATTCTAAGGATCATTTTGACTGCCTCCAGAAGTTAGATCAGATGGCCAATTGGATTTGGTGCTAGGTCTTTCCCTTTAGGTTTTACCCCAACAATGTTTTCATTAGTTTCGCTCACTCTCGAAATCAAGCATTTTACAGCAGGTTGGAGCAGCCTGTATCTCAGCACAGGAATAAGGTAGGGAAGAATTCTAAGGATCATTTTGACTGCCTCCAGAAGTTAGATCAGATGGCAAATTGGATTTGGTGCTAGGTCTTTCCCTTTAGGTTTTACCCCAACAATGTTTTCATTAGTTTCGCTCACTCTCGAAATCAAGCATTTTACAGCAGGTTGGAGCAGCCTGTATCTCAGCACAGGAATAAGGTAGGGAAGAATTCTAAGGATCATTTTGACTGCCTCCAGAAGTTAGATCAGATGGCAAATTGGATTTGGTGCTAGGTCTTTCCCTTTAGGTTTTACCCCAACAATGTTTTCATTAGTTTCGCTCACTCTCGAAATCAAGCATTTTACAGCAGGTTGGAGCAGCCTGTATCTCAGCACAGGAATAAGGTAGGGAAGAATTCTAAGGATCATTTTGACTGCCTCCAGAAGTTAGATCAGATGTCAAATTGGATTTGGTGCTAGGTCTTTCCCTTTAGGTTTTACCCCAACAATGTTTTCATTAGTTTCGCTCACTCTCGAAATCAAGCATTTTACAGCAGGTTGGAGCAGCCTGTATCTCAGCACAGGAATAAGGTAGGGAAGAATTCTAAGGATCATTTTGACTGCCTCCAGAAGTTAGATCAGATGGCAAATTGGATTTGGTGCTAGGTCTTTCCCTTTAGGTTTTACCCCAACAATGTTTTCATTAGTTTCGCTCACTCTCGAAATCAAGCATTTTACAGCAGGTTGGAGCAGCCTGTATCTCAGCACAGGAATAAGGTAGGGAAGAATTCTAAGGATCATTTTGACTGCCTCCAGAAGTTAGATCAGATGGCAAATTGGATTTGGTGCTAGGTCTTTCCCTTTAGGTTTTACCCCAACAATGTTTTCATTAGTTTCGCTCACTCTCGAAATCAAGCATTTTACAGCAGGTTGGAGCAGCCTGTATCTCAGCACAGGAATAAGGTAGGGAAGAATTCTAAGGATCATTTTGACTGCCTCCAGAAGTTAGATCAGATGGCAAATTGGATTTGGTGCTAGGTCTTTCCCTTTAGGTTTTACCCCAACAATGTTTTCATTAGTTTCGCTCACTCTCGAAATCAAGCATTTTACAGCAGGTTGGAGCAGCCTGTATCTCAGCACAGGAATAAGGTAGGGAAGAATTCTAAGGATCATTTTGACTGCCTCCAGAAGTTAGATCAGATGGCAAATTGGATTTGGTGCTAGGTCTTTCCCTTTAGGTTTTACCCCAACAATGTTTTCATTAGTTTCGCTCACTCTCGAAATCAAGCATTTTACAGCAGGTTGGAGCAGCCTGTATCTCAGCACAGGAATAAGGTAGGGAAGAATTCAAATACTCATTTTGACTGCCTCCAGAAGTTAGATCAGATGGCAAATTGGATTTGGTGCTAGGTCTTTCCCTTTAGGTTTTACCCCAACAATGTTTTCATTAGTTTCGCTCACTCTCGAAATCAAGCATTTTACAGCAGGTTGGAGCAGCCTGTATCTCAGCACAGGAATAAGGTAGGGAAGAATTCTAAGGATCATTTTGACTGCCTCCAGAAGTTAGATCAGATGGCAAATTGGATTTGGTGCTAGGTCTTTCCCTTTAGGTTTTACCCCAACAATGTTTTCATTAGTTTCGCTCACTCTCGAAATCAAGCATTTTACAGCAGGTTGGAGCAGCCTGTATCTCAGCACAGGAATAAGGTAGGGAAGAATTCTAAGGATCATTTTGACTGCCTCCAGAAGTTAGATCAGATGGCAAATTGGATTTGGTGCTAGGTCTTTCCCTTTAGGTTTTACCCCAACAATGTTTTCATTAGTTTCGCTCACTCTCGAAATCAAGCATTTTACAGCAGGTTGGAGCAGCCTGTATCTCAGCACAGGAATAAGGTAGGGAAGAATTCTAAGGATCATTTTGACTGCCTCCAGAAGTTAGATCAGATGGCAAATTGGATTTGGTGCTAGGTCTTTCCCTTTAGGTTTTACCCCAACAATGTTTTCATTAGTTTCGCTCACTCTCGAAATCAAGCATTTTACAGCAGGTTGGAGCAGCCTGTATCTCAGCACAGGAATAAGGTAGGGAAGAATTCTAAGGATCATTTTGACTGCCTCCAGAAGTTAGATCAGATGGCAAATTGGATTTGGTGCTAGGTCTTTCCCTTTAGGTTTTACCCCAACAATGTTTTCATTAGTTTCGCTCACTCTCGAAATCAAGCATTTTACAGCAGGTTGGAGCAGCCTGTATCTCAGCACAGGAATAAGGTAGGGAAGAATTCTAAGGATCATTTTGACTGCCTCCAGAAGTTAGATCAGATGGCAAATTGGATTTGGTGCTAGGTCTTTCCCTTTAGGTTTTACCCCAACAATGTTTTCATTAGTTTCGCTCACTCTCGAAATCAAGCATTTTACAGCAGGTTGGAGCAGCCTGTATCTCAGCACAGGAATAAGGTAGGGAAGAATTCTAAGGATCATTTTGACTGCCTCCAGAAGTTAGATCAGATGGCAAATTGGATTTGGTGCTAGGTCTTTCCCTTTAGGTTTTACCCCAACAATGTTTTCATTAGTTTCGCTCACTCTCGAAATCAAGCATTTTACAGCAGGTTGGAGCAGCCTGTATCTCAGCACAGGAATAAGGTAGGGAAGAATTCTAAGGATCATTTTGACTGCCTCCAGAAGTTAGATCAGATGGCAAATTGGATTTGGTGCTAGGTCTTTCCCTTTAGGTTTTACCCCAACAATGTTTTCATTAGTTTCGCTCACTCTCGAAATCAAGCATTTTACAGCAGGTTGGAGCAGCCTGTATCTCAGCACAGGAATAAGGTAGGGAAGAATTCTAAGGATCATTTTGACTGCCTCCAGAAGTTAGATCAGATGGCAAATTGGATTTGGTGCTAGGCCTTTCTCTTTAGGTTTTACCCCAACAATGTTTTCATTAGTTTCGCTCACTCTCGAAATCAAGCATTTTACAGCAGGTTGGAGCAGCCTGTATCTCAGCACAGGAATAAGGTAGGGAAGAATTCTAAGGATCATTTTGACTGCCTCCAGAAGTTAGATCAGATGGCAAATTGGATTTGGTGCTAGGCCTTTCCCTTTAGGTTTTACCCCAACAATGTTTTCATTAGTTTCGCTCACTCTCGAAATCAAGCATTTTACAGCAGGTTGGAGCAGCCTGTATCTCAGCACAGGAATAAGGTAGGGAAGAATTCTAAGGATCATTTTGACTGCCTCCAGAAGTTAGATCAGATGGCAAATTGGATTTGGTGCTAGGTCTTTCCCTTTAGGTTTTACCCCAACAATGTTTTCATTAGTTTCGCTCACTCTCGAAATCAAGCATTTTACAGCAGGTTGGAGCAGCCTGTATCTCAGCACAGGAATAAGGTAGGGAAGAATTCTAAGGATCATTTTGACTGCCTCCAGAAGTTAGATCAGATGGCAAATTGGATTTGGTGCTAGGTCTTTCCCTTTAGGTTTTACCCCAACAATGTTTTCATTAGTTTCGCTCACTCTCGAAATCAAGCATTTTACAGCAGGTTGGAGCAGCCTGTATCTCAGCACAGGAATAAGGTAGGGAAGAATTCTAAGGATCATTTTGACTGCCTCCAGAAGTTAGATCAGATGGCAAATTGGATTTGGTGCTAGGTCTTTCCCTTTAGGTTTTACCCCAACAATGTTTTCATTAGTTTCGCTCACTCTGGAAATCAAGCATTTTACAGCAGGTTGGAGCAGCCTGTATCTCAGCACAGGAATAAGGTAGGGAAGAATTCTAAGGATCATTTTGACTGCCTCCAGAAGTTAGATCAGATGGCAAATTGGATTTGGTGCTAGGTCTTTCCCTTTAGGTTTTACCCCAACAATGTTTTCATTAGTTTCGCTCACTCTCGAAATCAAGCATTTTACAGCAGGTTGGAGCAGCCTGTATCTCAGCACAGGAATAAGGTAGGGAAGAATTCTAAGGATCATTTTGACTGCCTCCAGAAGTTAGATCAGATGGCAAATTGGATTTGGTGCTAGGTCTTTCCCTTTAGGTTTTACCCCAACAATGTTTTCATTAGTTTCGCTCACTCTCGAAATCAAGCATTTTACAGCAGGTTGGAGCAGCCTGTATCTCAGCACAGGAATAAGGTAGGGAAGAATTCTAAGGATCATTTTGACTGCCTCCAGAAGTTAGATCAGATGGCAAATTGGATTTGGTGCTAGGTCTTTCCCTTTAGGTTTTACCCCAACAATGTTTTCATTAGTTTCGCTCACTCTCGAAATCAAGCATTTTACAGCAGGTTGGAGCAGCCTGTATCTCAGCACAGGAATAAGGTAGGGAAGAATTCTAAGGATCATTTTGACTGCCTCCAGAAGTTAGATCAGATGGCAAATTGGATTTGGTGCTAGGTCTTTCCCTTTAGGTTTTACCCCAACAATGTTTTCATTAGTTTCGCTCACTCTCAAAATCAAGCATTTTACAGCAGGTTGGAGCAGCCCGTATCTCAGCACAGGAATAAGGTAGGGAAGAATTCTAAGGATCATTTTGACTGCCTCCAGAAGTTAGATCAGATGGCAAATTGGATTTGGTGCTAGGTCTTTCCCTTTAGGTTTTACCCCAACAATGTTTTCATTAGTTTCGCTCACTCTCGAAATCAAGCATTTTACAGCAGGTTGGAGCAGCCTGTATCTCAGCACAGGAATAAGGTAGGGAAGAATTCAAATACTCATTTTGACTGCCTCCAGAAGTTAGATCAGATGGCAAATTGGATTTGGTGCTAGGTCTTTCCCTTTAGGTTTTACCCCAACAATGTTTTCATTAGTTTCGCTCACTCTCGAAATCAAGCATTTTACAGCAGGTTGGAGCAGCCTGTATCTCAGCACAGGAATAAGGTAGGGAAGAATTCTAAGGATCATTTTGACTGCCTCCAGAAGTTAGATCAGATGGCAAATTGGATTTGGTGCTAGGTCTTTCCCTTTAGGTTTTACCCCAACAATGTTTTCATTAGTTTCGCTCACTCTCGAAATCAAGCATTTTACAGCAGGTTGGAGCAGCCTGTATCTCAGCACAGGAATAAGGTAGGGAAGAATTCTAAGGATCATTTTGACTGCCTCCAGAAGTTAGATCAGATGGCAAATTGGATTTGGTGCTAGGTCTTTCCCTTTAGGTTTTACCCCAACAATGTTTTCATTAGTTTCGCTCACTCTCGAAATCAAGCATTTTACAGCAGGTTGGAGCAGCCTGTATCTCAGCACAGGAATAAGGTAGGGAAGAATTCTAAGGATCATTTTGACTGCCTCCAGAAGTTAGATCAGATGGCAAATTGGATTTGGTGCTAGGTCTTTCCCTTTAGGTTTTACCCCAACAATGTTTTCATTAGTTTCGCTCACTCTCGAAATCAAGCATTTTACAGCAGGTTGGAGCAGCCTGTATCTCAGCACAGGAATAAGGTAGGGAAGAATTCTAAGGATCATTTTGACTGCCTCCAGAAGTTAGATCAGATGGCAAATTGGATTTGGTGCTAGGTCTTTCCCTTTAGGTTTTACCCCAACAATGTTTTCATTAGTTTCGCTCACTCTCGAAATCAAGCATTTTACAGCAGGTTGGAGCAGCCTGTATCTCAGCACAGGAATAAGGTAGGGAAGAATTCTAAGGATCATTTTGACTGCCTCCAGAAGTTAGATCAGATGGCAAATTGGATTTGGTGCTAGGTCTTTCCCTTTAGGTTTTACCCCAACAATGTTTTCATTAGTTTCGCTCACTCTCGAAATCAAGCATTTTACAGCAGGTTGGAGCAGCCTGTATCTCAGCACAGGAATAAGGTAGGGAAGAATTCTAAGGATCATTTTGACTGCCTCCAGAAGTTAGATCAGATGGCAAATTGGATTTGGTGCTAGGCCTTTCCCTTTAGGTTTTACCCCAACAATGTTTTCATTAGTTTCGCTCACTCTCGAAATCAAGCATTTTACAGCAGGTTGGAGCAGCCTGTATCTCAGCACAGGAATAAGGTAGGGAAGAATTCTAAGGATCATTTTGACTGCCTCCAGAAGTTAGATCAGATGGCAAATTGGATTTGGTGCTAGGTCTTTCCCTTTAGGTTTTACCCCAACAATGTTTTCATTAGTTTCGCTCACTCTCAAAATCAAGCATTTTACAGCAGGTTGGAGCAGCCCGTATCTCAGCACAGGAATAAGGTAGGGAAGAATTCTAAGGATCATTTTGACTGCCTCCAGAAGTTAGATCAGATGGCAAATTGGATTTGGTGCTAGGTCTTTCCCTTTAGGTTTTACCCCAACAATGTTTTCATTAGTTTCGCTCACTCTCGAAATCAAGCATTTTACAGCAGGTTGGAGCAGCCTGTATCTCAGCACAGGAATAAGGTAGGGAAGAATTCAAATACTCATTTTGACTGCCTCCAGAAGTTAGATCAGATGGCAAATTGGATTTGGTGCTAGGTCTTTCCCTTTAGGTTTTACCCCAACAATGTTTTCATTAGTTTCGCTCACTCTCGAAATCAAGCATTTTACAGCAGGTTGGAGCAGCCTGTATCTCAGCACAGGAATAAGGTAGGGAAGAATTCTAAGGATCATTTTGACTGCCTCCAGAAGTTAGATCAGATGGCAAATTGGATTTGGTGCTAGGTCTTTCCCTTTAGGTTTTACCCCAACAATGTTTTCATTAGTTTCGCTCACTCTCGAAATCAAGCATTTTACAGCAGGTTGGAGCAGCCTGTATCTCAGCACAGGAATAAGGTAGGGAAGAATTCTAAGGATCATTTTGACTGCCTCCAGAAGTTAGATCAGATGGCAAATTGGATTTGGTGCTAGGTCTTTCCCTTTAGGTTTTACCCCAACAATGTTTTCATTAGTTTCGCTCACTCTCGAAATCAAGCATTTTACAGCAGGTTGGAGCAGCCTGTATCTCAGCACAGGAATAAGGTAGGGAAGAATTCTAAGGATCATTTTGACTGCCTCCAGAAGTTAGATCAGATGGCAAATTGGATTTGGTGCTAGGTCTTTCCCTTTAGGTTTTACCCCAACAATGTTTTCATTAGTTTCGCTCACTCTCGAAATCAAGCATTTTACAGCAGGTTGGAGCAGCCTGTATCTCAGCACAGGAATAAGGTAGGGAAGAATTCTAAGGATCATTTTGACTGCCTCCAGAAGTTAGATCAGATGGCAAATTGGATTTGGTGCTAGGCCTTTCCCTTTAGGTTTTACCCCAACAATGTTTTCATTAGTTTCGCTCACTCTCGAAATCAAGCATTTTACAGCAGGTTGGAGCAGCCTGTATCTCAGCACAGGAATAAGGTAGGGAAGAATTCAAATACTCATTTTGACTGCCTCCAGAAGTTAGATCAGATGGCAAATTGGATTTGGTGCTAGGTCTTTCCCTTTAGGTTTTACCCCAACAATGTTTTCATTAGTTTCGCTCACTCTCGAAATCAAGCATTTTACAGCAGGTTGGAGCAGCCTGTATCTCAGCACAGGAATAAGGTAGGGAAGAATTCTAAGGATCATTTTGACTGCCTCCAGAAGTTAGATCAGATGGCAAATTGGATTTGGTGCTAGGTCTTTCCCTTTAGGTTTTACCCCAACAATGTTTTCATTAGTTTCGCTCACTCTCGAAATCAAGCATTTTACAGCAGGTTGGAGCAGCCTGTATCTCAGCACAGGAATAAGGTAGGGAAGAATTCAAATACTCATTTTGACTGCCTCCAGAAGTTAGATCAGATGGCAAATTGGATTTGGTGCTAGGTCTTTCCCTTTAGGTTTTACCCCAACAATGTTTTCATTAGTTTCGCTCACTCTCGAAATCAAGCATTTTACAGCAGGTTGGAGCAGCCTGTATCTCAGCACAGGAATAAGGTAGGGAAGAATTCTAAGGATCATTTTGACTGCCTCCAGAAGTTAGATCAGATGGCAAATTGGATTTGGTGCTAGGTCTTTCCCTTTAGGTTTTACCCCAACAATGTTTTCATTAGTTTCGCTCACTCTCGAAATCAAGCATTTTACAGCAGGTTGGAGCAGCCTGTATCTCAGCACAGGAATAAGGTAGGGAAGAATTCTAAGGATCATTTTGACTGCCTCCAGAAGTTAGATCAGATGGCAAATTGGATTTGGTGCTAGGCCTTTCCCTTTAGGTTTTACCCCAACAATGTTTTCATTAGTTTCGCTCACTCTCGAAATCAAGCATTTTACAGCAGGTTGGAGCAGCCTGTATCTCAGCACAGGAATAAGGTAGGGAAGAATTCTAAGGATCATTTTGACTGCCTCCAGAAGTTAGATCAGATGGCAAATTGGATTTGGTGCTAGGTCTTTCCCTTTAGGTTTTACCCCAACAATGTTTTCATTAGTTTCGCTCACTCTCGAAATCAAGCATTTTACAGCAGGTTGGAGCAGCCTGTATCTCAGCACAGGAATAAGGTAGGGAAGAATTCTAAGGATCATTTTGACTGCCTCCAGAAGTTAGATCAGATGGCAAATTGGATTTGGTGCTAGGCCTTTCCCTTTAGGTTTTACCCCAACAATGTTTTCATTAGTTTCGCTCACTCTCGAAATCAAGCATTTTACAGCAGGTTGGAGCAGCCTGTATCTCAGCACAGGAATAAGGTAGGGAAGAATTCTAAGGATCATTTTGACTGCCTCCAGAAGTTAGATCAGATGGCAAATTGGATTTGGTGCTAGGTCTTTCCCTTTAGGTTTTACCCCAACAATGTTTTCATTAGTTTCGCTCACTCTGGAAATCAAGCATTTTACAGCAGGTTGGAGCAGCCTGTATCTCAGCACAGGAATAAGGTAGGGAAGAATTCAAATGCTCATTTTGACTGCCTCCAGAAGTTAGATCAGATGGCAAATTGGATTTGGTGCTAGGTCTTTCCCTTTAGGTTTTACCCCAACAATGTTTTCATTAGTTTCGCTCACTCTCGAAATCAAGCATTTTACAGCAGGTTGGAGCAGCCTGTATCTCAGCACAGGAATAAGGTAGGGAAGAATTCTAAGGATCATTTTGACTGCCTCCAGAAGTTAGATCAGATGGCAAATTGGATTTGGTGCTAGGTCTTTCCCTTTAGGTTTTACCCCAACAATGTTTTCATTAGTTTCGCTCACTCTCGAAATCAAGCATTTTACAGCAGGTTGGAGCAGCCTGTATCTCAGCACAGGAATAAGGTAGGGAAGAATTCTAAGGATCATTTTGACTGCCTCCAGAAGTTAGATCAGATGGCAAATTGGATTTGGTGCTAGGTCTTTCCCTTTAGGTTTTACCCCAACAATGTTTTCATTAGTTTCGCTCACTCTCGAAATCAAGCATTTTACAGCAGGTTGGAGCAGCCTGTATCTCAGCACAGGAATAAGGTAGGGAAGAATTCTAAGGATCATTTTGACTGCCTCCAGAAGTTAGATCAGATGGCAAATTGGATTTGGTGCTAGGTCTTTCCCTTTAGGTTTTACCCCAACAATGTTTTCATTAGTTTCGCTCACTCTCAAAATCAAGCATTTTACAGCAGGTTGGAGCAGCCCGTATCTCAGCACAGGAATAAGGTAGGGAAGAATTCTAAGGATCATTTTGACTGCCTCCAGAAGTTAGATCAGATGGCAAATTGGATTTGGTGCTAGGTCTTTCCCTTTAGGTTTTACCCCAACAATGTTTTCATTAGTTTCGCTCACTCTCGAAATCAAGCATTTTACAGCAGGTTGGAGCAGCCTGTATCTCAGCACAGGAATAAGGTAGGGAAGAATTCAAATACTCATTTTGACTGCCTCCAGAAGTTAGATCAGATGGCAAATTGGATTTGGTGCTAGGTCTTTCCCTTTAGGTTTTACCCCAACAATGTTTTCATTAGTTTCGCTCACTCTCGAAATCAAGCATTTTACAGCAGGTTGGAGCAGCCTGTATCTCAGCACAGGAATAAGGTAGGGAAGAATTCTAAGGATCATTTTGACTGCCTCCAGAAGTTAGATCAGATGGCAAATTGGATTTGGTGCTAGGTCTTTCCCTTTAGGTTTTACCCCAACAATGTTTTCATTAGTTTCGCTCACTCTCGAAATCAAGCATTTTACAGCAGGTTGGAGCAGCCTGTATCTCAGCACAGGAATAAGGTAGGGAAGAATTCTAAGGATCATTTTGACTGCCTCCAGAAGTTAGATCAGATGGCAAATTGGATTTGGTGCTAGGTCTTTCCCTTTAGGTTTTACCCCAACAATGTTTTCATTAGTTTCGCTCACTCTCGAAATCAAGCATTTTACAGCAGGTTGGAGCAGCCTGTATCTCAGCACAGGAATAAGGTAGGGAAGAATTCTAAGGATCATTTTGACTGCCTCCAGAAGTTAGATCAGATGGCAAATTGGATTTGGTGCTAGGTCTTTCCCTTTAGGTTTTACCCCAACAATGTTTTCATTAGTTTCGCTCACTCTCGAAATCAAGCATTTTACAGCAGGTTGGAGCAGCCTGTATCTCAGCACAGGAATAAGGTAGGGAAGAATTCTAAGGATCATTTTGACTGCCTCCAGAAGTTAGATCAGATGGCAAATTGGATTTGGTGCTAGGTCTTTCCCTTTAGGTTTTACCCCAACAATGTTTTCATTAGTTTCGCTCACTCTCGAAATCAAGCATTTTACAGCAGGTTGGAGCAGCCTGTATCTCAGCACAGGAATAAGGTAGGGAAGAATTCTAAGGATCATTTTGACTGCCTCCAGAAGTTAGATCAGATGGCAAATTGGATTTGGTGCTAGGTCTTTCCCTTTAGGTTTTACCCCAACAATGTTTTCATTAGTTTCGCTCACTCTCGAAATCAAGCATTTTACAGCAGGTTGGAGCAGCCTGTATCTCAGCACAGGAATAAGGTAGGGAAGAATTCTAAGGATCATTTTGACTGCCTCCAGAAGTTAGATCAGATGGCAAATTGGATTTGGTGCTAGGTCTTTCCCTTTAGGTTTTACCCCAACAATGTTTTCATTAGTTTCGCTCACTCTCGAAATCAAGCATTTTACAGCAGGTTGGAGCAGCCTGTATCTCAGCACAGGAATAAGGTAGGGAAGAATTCTAAGGATCATTTTGACTGCCTCCAGAAGTTAGATCAGATGGCAAATTGGATTTGGTGCTAGGTCTTTCCCTTTAGGTTTTACCCCAACAATGTTTTCATTAGTTTCGCTCACTCTCAAAATCAAGCATTTTACAGCAGGTTGGAGCAGCCCGTATCTCAGCACAGGAATAAGGTAGGGAAGAATTCTAAGGATCATTTTGACTGCCTCCAGAAGTTAGATCAGATGGCAAATTGGATTTGGTGCTAGGTCTTTCCCTTTAGGTTTTACCCCAACAATGTTTTCATTAGTTTCGCTCACTCTCGAAATCAAGCATTTTACAGCAGGTTGGAGCAGCCTGTATCTCAGCACAGGAATAAGGTAGGGAAGAATTCAAATACTCATTTTGACTGCCTCCAGAAGTTAGATCAGATGGCAAATTGGATTTGGTGCTAGGTCTTTCCCTTTAGGTTTTACCCCAACAATGTTTTCATTAGTTTCGCTCACTCTGGAAATCAAGCATTTTACAGCAGGTTGGAGCAGCCTGTATCTCAGCACAGGAATAAGGTAGGGAAGAATTCTAAGGATCATTTTGACTGCCTCCAGAAGTTAGATCAGATGGCAAATTGGATTTGGTGCTAGGTCTTTCCCTTTAGGTTTTACCCCAACAATGTTTTCATTAGTTTCGCTCACTCTCGAAATCAAGCATTTTACAGCAGGTTGGAGCAGCCTGTATCTCAGCACAGGAATAAGGTAGGGAAGAATTCTAAGGATCATTTTGACTGCCTCCAGAAGTTAGATCAGATGGCAAATTGGATTTGGTGCTAGGTCTTTCCCTTTAGGTTTTACCCCAACAATGTTTTCATTAGTTTCGCTCACTCTCGAAATCAAGCATTTTACAGCAGGTTGGAGCAGCCTGTATCTCAGCACAGGAATAAGGTAGGGAAGAATTCTAAGGATCATTTTGACTGCCTCCAGAAGTTAGATCAGATGGCAAATTGGATTTGGTGCTAGGTCTTTCCCTTTAGGTTTTACCCCAACAATGTTTTCATTAGTTTCGCTCACTCTGGAAATCAAGCATTTTACAGCAGGTTGGAGCAGCCTGTATCTCAGCACAGGAATAAGGTAGGGAAGAATTCTAAGGATCATTTTGACTGCCTCCAGAAGTTAGATCAGATGGCAAATTGGATTTGGTGCTAGGTCTTTCCCTTTAGGTTTTACCCCAACAATGTTTTCATTAGTTTCGCTCACTCTCGAAATCAAGCATTTTACAGCAGGTTGGAGCAGCCTGTATCTCAGCACAGGAATAAGGTAGGGAAGAATTCAAATACTCATTTTGACTGCCTCCAGAAGTTAGATCAGATGGCAAATTGGATTTGGTGCTAGGTCTTTCCCTTTAGGTTTTACCCCAACAATGTTTTCATTAGTTTCGCTCACTCTCGAAATCAAGCATTTTACAGCAGGTTGGAGCAGCCTGTATCTCAGCACAGGAATAAGGTAGGGAAGAATTCTAAGGATCATTTTGACTGCCTCCAGAAGTTAGATCAGATGGCAAATTGGATTTGGTGCTAGGTCTTTCCCTTTAGGTTTTACCCCAACAATGTTTTCATTAGTTTCGCTCACTCTCGAAATCAAGCATTTTACAGCAGGTTGGAGCAGCCTGTATCTCAGCACAGGAATAAGGTAGGGAAGAATTCAAATACTCATTTTGACTGCCTCCAGAAGTTAGATCAGATGGCAAATTGGATTTGGTGCTAGGTCTTTCCCTTTAGGTTTTACCCCAACAATGTTTTCATTAGTTTCGCTCACTCTCGAAATCAAGCATTTTACAGCAGGTTGGAGCAGCCTGTATCTCAGCACAGGAATAAGGTAGGGAAGAATTCTAAGGATCATTTTGACTGCCTCCAGAAGTTAGATCAGATGGCAAATTGGATTTGGTGCTAGGTCTTTCCCTTTAGGTTTTACCCCAACAATGTTTTCATTAGTTTCGCTCACTCTCGAAATCAAGCATTTTACAGCAGGTTGGAGCAGCCTGTATCTCAGCACAGGAATAAGGTAGGGAAGAATTCTAAGGATCATTTTGACTGCCTCCAGAAGTTAGATCAGATGGCAAATTGGATTTGGTGCTAGGTCTTTCCCTTTAGGTTTTACCCCAACAATGTTTTCATTAGTTTCGCTCACTCTCGAAATCGAGCATTTTACAGCAGGTTGGAGCAGCCTGTATCTCAGCACAGGAATAAGGTAGGGAAGAATTCTAAGGATCATTTTGACTGCCTCCAGAAGTTAGATCAGATGGCAAATTGGATTTGGTGCTAGGTCTTTCCCTTTAGGTTTTACCCCAACAATGTTTTCATTAGTTTCGCTCACTCTCGAAATCAAGCATTTTACAGCAGGTTGGAGCAGCCTGTATCTCAGCACAGGAATAAGGTAGGGAAGAATTCTAAGGATCATTTTGACTGCCTCCAGAAGTTAGATCAGATGGCAAATTGGATTTGGTGCTAGGTCTTTCCCTTTAGGTTTTACCCCAACAATGTTTTCATTAGTTTCGCTCACTCTCGAAATCAAGCATTTTACAGCAGGTTGGAGCAGCCTGTATCTCAGCACAGGAATAAGGTAGGGAAGAATTCTAAGGATCATTTTGACTGCCTCCAGAAGTTAGATCAGATGGCAAATTGGATTTGGTGCTAGGTCTTTCCCTTTAGGTTTTACCCCAACAATGTTTTCATTAGTTTCGCTCACTCTCGAAATCAAGCATTTTACAGCAGGTTGGAGCAGCCTGTATCTCAGCACAGGAATAAGGTAGGGAAGAATTCTAAGGATCATTTTGACTGCCTCCAGAAGTTAGATCAGATGGCCAATTGGATTTGGTGCTAGGTCTTTCCCTTTAGGTTTTACCCCAACAATGTTTTCATTAGTTTCGCTCACTCTCGAAATCAAGCATTTTACAGCAGGTTGGAGCAGCCGTATCTCAGCACAGGAATAAGGTAGGGAAGAATTCTAAGGATCATTTTGACTGCCTCCAGAAGTTAGATCAGATGGCAAATTGGATTTGGTGCTAGGTCTTTCCCTTTAGGTTTTACCCCCACAATGTTTTCATTAGTTTCGCTCACTCTCGAAATCAAGCATTTTACAGCAGGTTGGAGCAGCCTGTATCTCAGCACAGGAATAAGGTAGGGAAGAATTCAAATACTCATTTTGACTGCCTCCAGAAGTTAGATCAGATGGCAAATTGGATTTGGTGCTAGGTCTTTCCCTTTAGGTTTTACCCCAACAATGTTTTCATTAGTTTCGCTCACTCTCGAAATCAAGCATTTTACAGCAGGTTGGAGCAGCCTGTATCTCAGCACAGGAATAAGGTAGGGAAGAATTCTAAGGATCATTTTGACTGCCTCCAGAAGTTAGATCAGATGGCAAATTGGATTTGGTGCTAGGTCTTTCCCTTTAGGTTTTACCCCAACAATGTTTTCATTAGTTTCGCTCACTCTCGAAATCAAGCATTTTACAGCAGGTTGGAGCAGCCTGTATCTCAGCACAGGAATAAGGTAGGGAAGAATTCTAAGGATCATTTTGACTGCCTCCAGAAGTTAGATCAGATGGCAAATTGGATTTGGTGCTAGGTCTTTCCCTTTAGGTTTTACCCCAACAATGTTTTCATTAGTTTCGCTCACTCTCGAAATCAAGCATTTTACAGCAGGTTGGAGCAGCCTGTATCTCAGCACAGGAATAAGGTAGGGAAGAATTCTAAGGATCATTTTGACTGCCTCCAGAAGTTAGATCAGATGGCAAATTGGATTTGGTGCTAGGTCTTTCCCTTTAGGTTTTACCCCAACAATGTTTTCATTAGTTTCGCTCACTCTCGAAATCAAGCATTTTACAGCAGGTTGGAGCAGCCTGTATCTCAGCACAGGAATAAGGTAGGGAAGAATTCTAAGGATCATTTTGACTGCCTCCAGAAGTTAGATCAGATGGCAAATTGGATTTGGTGCTAGGTCTTTCCCTTTAGGTTTTACCCCAACAATGTTTTCATTAGTTTCGCTCACTCTCGAAATCAAGCATTTTACAGCAGGTTGGAGCAGCCTGTATCTCAGCACAGGAATAAGGTAGGGAAGAATTCTAAGGATCATTTTGACTGCCTCCAGAAGTTAGATCAGATGGCAAATTGGATTTGGTGCTAGGTCTTTCCCTTTAGGTTTTACCCCAACAATGTTTTCATTAGTTTCGCTCACTCTCGAAATCAAGCATTTTACAGCAGGTTGGAGCAGCCTGTATCTCAGCACAGGAATAAGGTAGGGAAGAATTCTAAGGATCATTTTGACTGCCTCCAGAAGTTAGATCAGATGGCAAATTGGATTTGGTGCTAGGTCTTTCCCTTTAGGTTTTACCCCAACAATGTTTTCATTAGTTTCGCTCACTCTCGAAATCAAGCATTTTACAGCAGGTTGGAGCAGCCTGTATCTCAGCACAGGAATAAGGTAGGGAAGAATTCTAAGGATCATTTTGACTGCCTCCAGAAGTTAGATCAGATGGCAAATTGGATTTGGTGCTAGGTCTTTCCCTTTAGGTTTTACCCCAACAATGTTTTCATTAGTTTCGCTCACTCTCGAAATCAAGCATTTTACAGCAGGTTGGAGCAGCCTGTATCTCAGCACAGGAATAAAGTAGGGAAGAATTCTAAGGATCATTTTGACTGCCTCCAGAAGTTAGATCAGATGGCCAATTGGATTTGGTGCTAGGTCTTTCCCTTTAGGTTTTACCCCAACAATGTTTTCATTAGTTTCGCTCACTCTCGAAATCAAGCATTTTACAGCAGGTTGGAGCAGCCCGTATCTCAGCACAGGAATAAGGTAGGGAAGAATTCTAAGGATCATTTTGACTGCCTCCAGAAGTTAGATCAGATGGCAAATTGGATTTGGTGCTAGGTCTTTCCCTTTAGGTTTTACCCCAACAATGTTTTCATTAGTTTCGCTCACTCTCGAAATCAAGCATTTTACAGCAGGTTGGAGCAGCCTGTATCTCAGCACAGGAATAAGGTAGGGAAGAATTCAAATACTCATTTTGACTGCCTCCAGAAGTTAGATCAGATGGCAAATTGGATTTGGTGCTAGGTCTTTCCCTTTAGGTTTTACCCCAACAATGTTTTCATTAGTTTCGCTCACTCTGGAAATCAAGCATTTTACAGCAGGTTGGAGCAGCCTGTATCTCAGCACAGGAATAAGGTAGGGAAGAATTCTAAGGATCATTTTGACTGCCTCCAGAAGTTAGATCAGATGGCAAATTGGATTTGGTGCTAGGTCTTTCCCTTTAGGTTTTACCCCAACAATGTTTTCATTAGTTTCGCTCACTCTCGAAATCAAGCATTTTACAGCAGGTTGGAGCAGCCTGTATCTCAGCACAGGAATAAGGTAGGGAAGAATTCTAAGGATCATTTTGACTGCCTCCAGAAGTTAGATCAGATGGCAAATTGGATTTGGTGCTAGGTCTTTCCCTTTAGGTTTTACCCCAACAATGTTTTCATTAGTTTCGCTCACTCTCGAAATCAAGCATTTTACAGCAGGTTGGAGCAGCCTGTATCTCAGCACAGGAATAAGGTAGGGAAGAATTCTAAGGATCATTTTGACTGCCTCCAGAAGTTAGATCAGATGGCAAATTGGATTTGGTGCTAGGTCTTTCCCTTTAGGTTTTACCCCAACAATGTTTTCATTAGTTTCGCTCACTCTCGAAATCAAGCATTTTACAGCAGGTTGGAGCAGCCTGTATCTCAGCACAGGAATAAGGTAGGGAAGAATTCTAAGGATCATTTTGACTGCCTCCAGAAGTTAGATCAGATGGCAAATTGGATTTGGTGCTAGGCCTTTCCCTTTAGGTTTTACCCCAACAATGTTTTCATTAGTTTCGCTCACTCTCGAAATCAAGCATTTTACAGCAGGTTGGAGCAGCCTGTATCTCAGCACAGGAATAAGGTAGGGAAGAATTCTAAGGATCATTTTGACTGCCTCCAGAAGTTAGATCAGATGGCAAATTGGATTTGGTGCTAGGTCTTTCCCTTTAGGTTTTACCCCAACAATGTTTTCATTAGTTTCGCTCACTCTCGAAATCAAGCATTTTACAGCAGGTTGGAGCAGCCTGTATCTCAGCACAGGAATAAGGTAGGGAAGAATTCTAAGGATCATTTTGACTGCCTCCAGAAGTTAGATCAGATGGCCAATTGGATTTGGTGCTAGGTCTTTCCCTTTAGGTTTTACCCCAACAATGTTTTCATTAGTTTCGCTCACTCTCGAAATCAAGCATTTTACAGCAGGTTGGAGCAGCCTGTATCTCAGCACAGGAATAAGGTAGGGAAGAATTCTAAGGATCATTTTGACTGCCTCCAGAAGTTAGATCAGATGGCAAATTGGATTTGGTGCTAGGTCTTTCCCTTTAGGTTTTACCCCAACAATGTTTTCATTAGTTTCGCTCACTCTCGAAATCAAGCATTTTACAGCAGGTTGGAGCAGCCTGTATCTCAGCACAGGAATAAGGTAGGGAAGAATTCTAAGGATCATTTTGACTGCCTCCAGAAGTTAGATCAGATGGCAAATTGGATTTGGTGCTAGGTCTTTCCCTTTAGGTTTTACCCCAACAATGTTTTCATTAGTTTCGCTCACTCTCGAAATCAAGCATTTTACAGCAGGTTGGAGCAGCCTGTATCTCAGCACAGGAATAAGGTAGGGAAGAATTCTAAGGATCATTTTGACTGCCTCCAGAAGTTAGATCAGATGGCAAATTGGATTTGGTGCTAGGTCTTTCCCTTTAGGTTTTACCCCAACAATGTTTTCATTAGTTTCGCTCACTCTCGAAATCAAGCATTTTACAGCAGGTTGGAGCAGCCTGTATCTCAGCACAGGAATAAGGTAGGGAAGAATTCTAAGGATCATTTTGACTGCCTCCAGAAGTTAGATCAGATGGCAAATTGGATTTGGTGCTAGGTCTTTCCCTTTAGGTTTTACCCCAACAATGTTTTCATTAGTTTCGCTCACTCTCGAAATCAAGCATTTTACAGCAGGTTGGAGCAGCCTGTATCTCAGCACAGGAATAAGGTAGGGAAGAATTCTAAGGATCATTTTGACTGCCTCCAGAAGTTAGATCAGATGGCAAATTGGATTTGGTGCTAGGTCTTTCCCTTTAGGTTTTACCCCAACAATGTTTTCATTAGTTTCGCTCACTCTCGAAATCAAGCATTTTACAGCAGGTTGGAGCAGCCTGTATCTCAGCACAGGAATAAGGTAGGGAAGAATTCTAAGGATCATTTTGACTGCCTCCAGAAGTTAGATCAGATGGCAAATTGGATTTGGTGCTAGGTCTTTCCCTTTAGGTTTTACCCCAACAATGTTTTCATTAGTTTCGCTCACTCTCGAAATCAAGCATTTTACAGCAGGTTGGAGCAGCCTGTATCTCAGCACAGGAATAAGGTAGGGAAGAATTCTAAGGATCATTTTGACTGCCTCCAGAAGTTAGATCAGATGGCAAATTGGATTTGGTGCTAGGTCTTTCCCTTTAGGTTTTACCCCAACAATGTTTTCATTAGTTTCGCTCACTCTCGAAATCAAGCATTTTACAGCAGGTTGGAGCAGCCTGTATCTCAGCACAGGAATAAGGTAGGGAAGAATTCTAAGGATCATTTTGACTGCCTCCAGAAGTTAGATCAGATGGCAAATTGGATTTGGTGCTAGGCCTTTCCCTTTAGGTTTTACCCCAACAATGTTTTCATTAGTTTCGCTCACTCTCGAAATCAAGCATTTTACAGCAGGTTGGAGCAGCCTGTATCTCAGCACAGGAATAAGGTAGGGAAGAATTCTAAGGATCATTTTGACTGCCTCCAGAAGTTAGATCAGATGGCAAATTGGATTTGGTGCTAGGTCTTTCCCTTTAGGTTTTACCCCAACAATGTTTTCATTAGTTTCGCTCACTCTCGAAATCAAGCATTTTACAGCAGGTTGGAGCAGCCTGTATCTCAGCACAGGAATAAGGTAGGGAAGAATTCTAAGGATCATTTTGACTGCCTCCAGAAGTTAGATCAGATGGCAAATTGGATTTGGTGCTAGGTCTTTCCCTTTAGGTTTTACCCCAACAATGTTTTCATTAGTTTCGCTCACTCTCGAAATCAAGCATTTTACAGCAGGTTGGAGCAGCCTGTATCTCAGCACAGGAATAAGGTAGGGAAGAATTCTAAGGATCATTTTGACTGCCTCCAGAAGTTAGATCAGATGGCAAATTGGATTTGGTGCTAGGTCTTTCCCTTTAGGTTTTACCCCAACAATGTTTTCATTAGTTTCGCTCACTCTCGAAATCAAGCATTTTACAGCAGGTTGGAGCAGCCTGTATCTCAGCACAGGAATAAGGTAGGGAAGAATTCTAAGGATCATTTTGACTGCCTCCAGAAGTTAGATCAGATGGCAAATTGGATTTGGTGCTAGGTCTTTCCCTTTAGGTTTTACCCCAACAATGTTTTCATTA
>NW_027144119.1:0-41789 GCF_026170545.1 Melanerpes formicivorus | reverse complement strand
CTTATTCCTGTGCTGAGATACAGGCTGCTCCAACCTGCTGTAAAATGCTTGATTTCGAGAGTGAGCGAAACTAATGAAAACATTGTTGGGGTAAAACCTAAAGGGAAAGACCTAGCACCAAATTCCATAGGCCATCTGATCTAACTTCTGGAGGCAGTCAAAATGATCCTTAGAATTCTTCCCTACCTTATTCCTGTGCTGAGATACAGGCTGCTCCAACCTGCTGTAAAATGCTTGATTTCGAGAGTGAGCGAAACTAATGAAAACATTGTTGGGGTAAAACCTAAAGGGAAAGACCTAGCACCAAATCCAATTTGCCATCTGATCTAACTTCTGGAGGCAGTCAAAATGATCCTTAGAATTCTTCCCTACCTTATTCCTGTGCTGAGATACAGGCTGCTCCAACCTGCTGTAAAATGCTTGATTTCGAGAGTGAGCGAAACTAATGAAAACATTGTTGGGGTAAAACCTAAAGGGAAAGACCTAGCACCAAATTCCATTGGCCATCTGATCTAACTTCTGGAGGCAGTCAAAATGATCCTTAGAATTCTTCCCTACCTTATTCCTGTGCTGAGATACAGGCTGCTCCAACCTGCTGTAAAATGCTTGATTTCGAGAGTGAGCGAAACTAATGAAAACATTGTTGGGGTAAAACCTAAAGGGAAAGACCTAGCACCAAATCCAATTTGCCATCTGATCTAACTTCTGGAGGCAGTCAAAATGATCCTTAGAATTCTTCCCTACCTTATTCCTGTGCTGAGATACAGGCTGCTCCAACCTGCTGTAAAATGCTTGATTTCGAGAGTGAGCGAAACTAATGAAAACATTGTTGGGGTAAAACCTAAAGGGAAAGACCTAGCACCAAATTCCATTGGCCATCTGATCTAACTTCTGGAGGCAGTCAAAATGATCCTTAGAATTCTTCCCTACCTTATTCCTGTGCTGAGATACAGGCTGCTCCAACCTGCTGTAAAATGCTTGATTTCGAGAGTGAGCGAAACTAATGAAAACATTGTTGGGGTAAAACCTAAAGGGAAAGACCTAGCACCAAATTCCATTGGCCATCTGATCTAACTTCTGGAGGCAGTCAAAATGATCCTTAGAATTCTTCCCTACCTTATTCCTGTGCTGAGATACAGGCTGCTCCAACCTGCTGTAAAATGCTTGATTTCGAGAGTGAGCGAAACTAATGAAAACATTGTTGGGGTAAAACCTAAAGGGAAAGACCTAGCACCAAATCCAATTTGCCATCTGATCTAACTTCTGGAGGCAGTCAAAATGATCCTTAGAATTCTTCCCTACCTTATTCCTGTGCTGAGATACAGGCTGCTCCAACCTGCTGTAAAATGCTTGATTTCGAGAGTGAGCGAAACTAATGAAAACATTGTTGGGGTAAAACCTAAAGGGAAAGACCTAGCACCAAATCCAATTTGCCATCTGATCTAACTTCTGGAGGCAGTCAAAATGATCCTTAGAATTCTTCCCTACCTTATTCCTGTGCTGAGATACAGGCTGCTCCAACCTGCTGTAAAATGCTTGATTTCGAGAGTGAGCGAAACTAATGAAAACATTGTTGGGGTAAAACCTAAAGGGAAAGACCTAGCACCAAATCCAATTTGCCATCTGATCTAACTTCTGGAGGCAGTCAAAATGATCCTTAGAATTCTTCCCTACCTTATTCCTGTGCTGAGATACAGGCTGCTCCAACCTGCTGTAAAATGCTTGATTTCGAGAGTGAGCGAAACTAATGAAAACATTGTTGGGGTAAAACCTAAAGGGAAAGACCTAGCACCAAATCCAATTTGCCATCTGATCTAACTTCTGGAGGCAGTCAAAATGATCCTTAGAATTCTTCCCTACCTTATTCCTGTGCTGAGATACAGGCTGCTCCAACCTGCTGTAAAATGCTTGATTTCGAGAGTGAGCGAAACTAATGAAAACATTGTTGGGGTAAAACCTAAAGGGAAAGACCTAGCACCAAATCCAATTTGCCATCTGATCTAACTTCTGGAGGCAGTCAAAATGATCCTTAGAATTCTTCCCTACCTTATTCCTGTGCTGAGATACAGGCTGCTCCAACCTGCTGTAAAATGCTTGATTTCGAGAGTGAGCGAAACTAATGAAAACATTGTTGGGGTAAAACCTAAAGGGAAAGACCTAGCACCAAATCCAATTGGCCATCTGATCTAACTTCTGGAGGCAGTCAAAATGATCCTTAGAATTCTTCCCTACCTTATTCCTGTGCTGAGATACAGGCTGCTCCAACCTGCTGTAAAATGCTTGATTTCGAGAGTGAGCGAAACTAATGAAAACATTGTTGGGGTAAAACCTAAAGGGAAAGACCTAGCACCAAATTCCATTGGCCATCTGATCTAACTTCTGGAGGCAGTCAAAATGATCCTTAGAATTCTTCCCTACCTTATTCCTGTGCTGAGATACAGGCTGCTCCAACCTGCTGTAAAATGCTTGATTTCGAGAGTGAGCGAAACTAATGAAAACATTGTTGGGGTAAAACCTAAAGGGAAAGACCTAGCACCAAATTCCATTGGCCATCTGATCTAACTTCTGGAGGCAGTCAAAATGATCCTTAGAATTCTTCCCTACCTTATTCCTGTGCTGAGATACAGGCTGCTCCAACCTGCTGTAAAATGCTTGATTTCGAGAGTGAGCGAAACTAATGAAAACATTGTTGGGGTAAAACCTAAAGGGAAAGACCTAGCACCAAATCCAATTTGCCATCTGATCTAACTTCTGGAGGCAGTCAAAATGATCCTTAGAATTCTTCCCTACCTTATTCCTGTGCTGAGATACAGGCTGCTCCAACCTGCTGTAAAATGCTTGATTTCGAGAGTGAGCGAAACTAATGAAAACATTGTTGGGGTAAAACCTAAAGGGAAAGACCTAGCACCAAATCCAATTTGCCATCTGATCTAACTTCTGGAGGCAGTCAAAATGATCCTTAGAATTCTTCCCTACCTTATTCCTGTGCTGAGATACAGGCTGCTCCAACCTGCTGTAAAATGCTTGATTTCGAGAGTGAGCGAAACTAATGAAAACATTGTTGGGGTAAAACCTAAAGGGAAAGACCTAGCACCAAATTCCATAGGCCATCTGATCTAACTTCTGGAGGCAGTCAAAATGATCCTTAGAATTCTTCCCTACCTTATTCCTGTGCTGAGATACAGGCTGCTCCAACCTGCTGTAAAATGCTTGATTTCGAGAGTGAGCGAAACTAATGAAAACATTGTTGGGGTAAAACCTAAAGGGAAAGACCTAGCACCAAATCCAATTTGCCATCTGATCTAACTTCTGGAGGCAGTCAAAATGATCCTTAGAATTCTTCCCTACCTTATTCCTGTGCTGAGATACAGGCTGCTCCAACCTGCTGTAAAATGCTTGATTTCGAGAGTGAGCGAAACTAATGAAAACATTGTTGGGGTAAAACCTAAAGGGAAAGACCTAGCACCAAATTCCATTGGCCATCTGATCTAACTTCTGGAGGCAGTCAAAATGATCCTTAGAATTCTTCCCTACCTTATTCCTGTGCTGAGATACAGGCTGCTCCAACCTGCTGTAAAATGCTTGATTTCGAGAGTGAGCGAAACTAATGAAAACATTGTTGGGGTAAAACCTAAAGGGAAAGACCTAGCACCAAATCCAATTTGCCATCTGATCTAACTTCTGGAGGCAGTCAAAATGATCCTTAGAATTCTTCCCTACCTTATTCCTGTGCTGAGATACAGGCTGCTCCAACCTGCTGTAAAATGCTTGATTTCGAGAGTGAGCGAAACTAATGAAAACATTGTTGGGGTAAAACCTAAAGGGAAAGACCTAGCACCAAATTCCATTGGCCATCTGATCTAACTTCTGGAGGCAGTCAAAATGATCCTTAGAATTCTTCCCTACCTTATTCCTGTGCTGAGATACAGGCTGCTCCAACCTGCTGTAAAATGCTTGATTTCGAGAGTGAGCGAAACTAATGAAAACATTGTTGGGGTAAAACCTAAAGGGAAAGACCTAGCACCAAATTCCATTGGCCATCTGATCTAACTTCTGGAGGCAGTCAAAATGATCCTTAGAATTCTTCCCTACCTTATTCCTGTGCTGAGATACAGGCTGCTCCAACCTGCTGTAAAATGCTTGATTTCGAGAGTGAGCGAAACTAATGAAAACATTGTTGGGGTAAAACCTAAAGGGAAAGACCTAGCACCAAATCCAATTTGCCATCTGATCTAACTTCTGGAGGCAGTCAAAATGATCCTTAGAATTCTTCCCTACCTTATTCCTGTGCTGAGATACAGGCTGCTCCAACCTGCTGTAAAATGCTTGATTTCGAGAGTGAGCGAAACTAATGAAAACATTGTTGGGGTAAAACCTAAAGGGAAAGACCTAGCACCAAATCCAATTTGCCATCTGATCTAACTTCTGGAGGCAGTCAAAATGATCCTTAGAATTCTTCCCTACCTTATTCCTGTGCTGAGATACAGGCTGCTCCAACCTGCTGTAAAATGCTTGATTTCGAGAGTGAGCGAAACTAATGAAAACATTGTTGGGGTAAAACCTAAAGGGAAAGACCTAGCACCAAATCCAATTTGCCATCTGATCTAACTTCTGGAGGCAGTCAAAATGATCCTTAGAATTCTTCCCTACCTTATTCCTGTGCTGAGATACAGGCTGCTCCAACCTGCTGTAAAATGCTTGATTTCGAGAGTGAGCGAAACTAATGAAAACATTGTTGGGGTAAAACCTAAAGGAAAGACCTAGCACCAAATCCAATTTGCCATCTGATCTAACTTCTGGAGGCAGTCAAAATGATCCTTAGAATTCTTCCCTACCTTATTCCTGTGCTGAGATACAGGCTGCTCCAACCTGCTGTAAAATGCTTGATTTCGAGAGTGAGCGAAACTAATGAAAACATTGTTGGGGTAAAACCTAAAGGGAAAGACCTAGCACCAAATCCAATTTGCCATCTGATCTAACTTCTGGAGGCAGTCAAAATGATCCTTAGAATTCTTCCCTACCTTATTCCTGTGCTGAGATACAGGCTGCTCCAACCTGCTGTAAAATGCTTGATTTCGAGAGTGAGCGAAACTAATGAAAACATTGTTGGGGTAAAACCTAAAGGGAAAGACCTAGCACCAAATCCAATTTGCCATCTGATCTAACTTCTGGAGGCAGTCAAAATGATCCTTAGAATTCTTCCCTACCTTATTCCTGTGCTGAGATACAGGCTGCTCCAACCTGCTGTAAAATGCTTGATTTCGAGAGTGAGCGAAACTAATGAAAACATTGTTGGGGTAAAACCTAAAGGGAAAGACCTAGCACCAAATCCAATTTGCCATCTGATCTAACTTCTGGAGGCAGTCAAAATGATCCTTAGAATTCTTCCCTACCTTATTCCTGTGCTGAGATACAGGCTGCTCCAACCTGCTGTAAAATGCTTGATTTCGAGAGTGAGCGAAACTAATGAAAACATTGTTGGGGTAAAACCTAAAGGGAAAGACCTAGCACCAAATCCAATTTGCCATCTGATCTAACTTCTGGAGGCAGTCAAAATGATCCTTAGAATTCTTCCCTACCTTATTCCTGTGCTGAGATACAGGCTGCTCCAACCTGCTGTAAAATGCTTGATTTCGAGAGTGAGCGAAACTAATGAAAACATTGTTGGGGTAAAACCTAAAGGGAAAGACCTAGCACCAAATTCCATAGGCCATCTGATCTAACTTCTGGAGGCAGTCAAAATGATCCTTAGAATTCTTCCCTACCTTATTCCTGTGCTGAGATACAGGCTGCTCCAACCTGCTGTAAAATGCTTGATTTCGAGAGTGAGCGAAACTAATGAAAACATTGTTGGGGTAAAACCTAAAGGGAAAGACCTAGCACCAAATCCAATTTGCCATCTGATCTAACTTCTGGAGGCAGTCAAAATGATCCTTAGAATTCTTCCCTACCTTATTCCTGTGCTGAGATACAGGCTGCTCCAACCTGCTGTAAAATGCTTGATTTCGAGAGTGAGCGAAACTAATGAAAACATTGTTGGGGTAAAACCTAAAGGGAAAGACCTAGCACCAAATTCCATTGGCCATCTGATCTAACTTCTGGAGGCAGTCAAAATGATCCTTAGAATTCTTCCCTACCTTATTCCTGTGCTGAGATACAGGCTGCTCCAACCTGCTGTAAAATGCTTGATTTCGAGAGTGAGCGAAACTAATGAAAACATTGTTGGGGTAAAACCTAAAGGGAAAGACCTAGCACCAAATCCAATTTGCCATCTGATCTAACTTCTGGAGGCAGTCAAAATGATCCTTAGAATTCTTCCCTACCTTATTCCTGTGCTGAGATACAGGCTGCTCCAACCTGCTGTAAAATGCTTGATTTCGAGAGTGAGCGAAACTAATGAAAACATTGTTGGGGTAAAACCTAAAGGGAAAGACCTAGCACCAAATTCCATTGGCCATCTGATCTAACTTCTGGAGGCAGTCAAAATGATCCTTAGAATTCTTCCCTACCTTATTCCTGTGCTGAGATACAGGCTGCTCCAACCTGCTGTAAAATGCTTGATTTCGAGAGTGAGCGAAACTAATGAAAACATTGTTGGGGTAAAACCTAAAGGGAAAGACCTAGCACCAAATCCAATTTGCCATCTGATCTAACTTCTGGAGGCAGTCAAAATGATCCTTAGAATTCTTCCCTACCTTATTCCTGTGCTGAGATACAGGCTGCTCCAACCTGCTGTAAAATGCTTGATTTCGAGAGTGAGCGAAACTAATGAAAACATTGTTGGGGTAAAACCTAAAGGGAAAGACCTAGCACCAAATCCAATTTGCCATCTGATCTAACTTCTGGAGGCAGTCAAAATGATCCTTAGAATTCTTCCCTACCTTATTCCTGTGCTGAGATACAGGCTGCTCCAACCTGCTGTAAAATGCTTGATTTCGAGAGTGAGCGAAACTAATGAAAACATTGTTGGGGTAAAACCTAAAGGGAAAGACCTAGCACCAAATCCAATTTGCCATCTGATCTAACTTCTGGAGGCAGTCAAAATGATCCTTAGAATTCTTCCCTACCTTATTCCTGTGCTGAGATACAGGCTGCTCCAACCTGCTGTAAAATGCTTGATTTCGAGAGTGAGCGAAACTAATGAAAACATTGTTGGGGTAAAACCTAAAGGGAAAGACCTAGCACCAAATCCAATTTGCCATCTGATCTAACTTCTGGAGGCAGTCAAAATGATCCTTAGAATTCTTCCCTACCTTATTCCTGTGCTGAGATACAGGCTGCTCCAACCTGCTGTAAAATGCTTGATTTCGAGAGTGAGCGAAACTAATGAAAACATTGTTGGGGTAAAACCTAAAGGGAAAGACCTAGCACCAAATCCAATTTGCCATCTGATCTAACTTCTGGAGGCAGTCAAAATGATCCTTAGAATTCTTCCCTACCTTATTCCTGTGCTGAGATACAGGCTGCTCCAACCTGCTGTAAAATGCTTGATTTCGAGAGTGAGCGAAACTAATGAAAACATTGTTGGGGTAAAACCTAAAGGGAAAGACCTAGCACCAAATCCAATTTGCCATCTGATCTAACTTCTGGAGGCAGTCAAAATGATCCTTAGAATTCTTCCCTACCTTATTCCTGTGCTGAGATACAGGCTGCTCCAACCTGCTGTAAAATGCTTGATTTCGAGAGTGAGCGAAACTAATGAAAACATTGTTGGGGTAAAACCTAAAGGGAAAGACCTAGCACCAAATCCAATTTGCCATCTGATCTAACTTCTGGAGGCAGTCAAAATGATCCTTAGAATTCTTCCCTACCTTATTCCTGTGCTGAGATACAGGCTGCTCCAACCTGCTGTAAAATGCTTGATTTCGAGAGTGAGCGAAACTAATGAAAACATTGTTGGGGTAAAACCTAAAGGGAAAGACCTAGCACCAAATCCAATTTGCCATCTGATCTAACTTCTGGAGGCAGTCAAAATGATCCTTAGAATTCTTCCCTACCTTATTCCTGTGCTGAGATACAGGCTGCTCCAACCTGCTGTAAAATGCTTGATTTCGAGAGTGAGCGAAACTAATGAAAACATTGTTGGGGTAAAACCTAAAGGGAAAGACCTAGCACCAAATCCAATTTGCCATCTGATCTAACTTCTGGAGGCAGTCAAAATGATCCTTAGAATTCTTCCCTACCTTATTCCTGTGCTGAGATACAGGCTGCTCCAACCTGCTGTAAAATGCTTGATTTCGAGAGTGAGCGAAACTAATGAAAACATTGTTGGGGTAAAACCTAAAGGGAAAGACCTAGCACCAAATCCAATTGGCCATCTGATCTAACTTCTGGAGGCAGTCAAAATGATCCTTAGAATTCTTCCCTACCTTATTCCTGTGCTGAGATACAGGCTGCTCCAACCTGCTGTAAAATGCTTGATTTCGAGAGTGAGCGAAACTAATGAAAACATTGTTGGGGTAAAACCTAAAGGGAAAGACCTAGCACCAAATCCAATTGGCCATCTGATCTAACTTCTGGAGGCAGTCAAAATGATCCTTAGAATTCTTCCCTACCTTATTCCTGTGCTGAGATACAGGCTGCTCCAACCTGCTGTAAAATGCTTGATTTCGAGAGTGAGCGAAACTAATGAAAACATTGTTGGGGTAAAACCTAAAGGGAAAGACCTAGCACCAAATCCAATTTGCCATCTGATCTAACTTCTGGAGGCAGTCAAAATGATCCTTAGAATTCTTCCCTACCTTATTCCTGTGCTGAGATACAGGCTGCTCCAACCTGCTGTAAAATGCTTGATTTCGAGAGTGAGCGAAACTAATGAAAACATTGTTGGGGTAAAACCTAAAGGGAAAGACCTAGCACCAAATCCAATTTGCCATCTGATCTAACTTCTGGAGGCAGTCAAAATGATCCTTAGAATTCTTCCCTACCTTATTCGTGTGCTGAGATACAGGCTGCTCCAACCTGCTGTAAAATGCTTGATTTCGAGAGTGAGCGAAACTAATGAAAACATTGTTGGGGTAAAACCTAAAGGGAAAGACCTAGCACCAAATCCAATTTGCCATCTGATCTAACTTCTGGAGGCAGTCAAAATGATCCTTAGAATTCTTCCCTACCTTATTCCTGTGCTGAGATACAGGCTGCTCCAACCTGCTGTAAAATGCTTGATTTCGAGAGTGAGCGAAACTAATGAAAACATTGTTGGGGTAAAACCTAAAGGGAAAGACCTAGCACCAAATCCAATTTGCCATCTGATCTAACTTCTGGAGGCAGTCAAAATGATCCTTAGAATTCTTCCCTACCTTATTCCTGTGCTGAGATACAGGCTGCTCCAACCTGCTGTAAAATGCTTGATTTCGAGAGTGAGCGAAACTAATGAAAACATTGTTGGGGTAAAACCTAAAGGGAAAGACCTAGCACCAAATCCAATTTGCCATCTGATCTAACTTCTGGAGGCAGTCAAAATGATCCTTAGAATTCTTCCCTACCTTATTCCTGTGCTGAGATACAGGCTGCTCCAACCTGCTGTAAAATGCTTGATTTCGAGAGTGAGCGAAACTAATGAAAACATTGTTGGGGTAAAACCTAAAGGGAAAGACCTAGCACCAAATCCAATTTGCCATCTGATCTAACTTCTGGAGGCAGTCAAAATGATCCTTAGAATTCTTCCCTACCTTATTCCTGTGCTGAGATACAGGCTGCTCCAACCTGCTGTAAAATGCTTGATTTCGAGAGTGAGCGAAACTAATGAAAACATTGTTGGGGTAAAACCTAAAGGGAAAGACCTAGCACCAAATCCAATTTGCCATCTGATCTAACTTCTGGAGGCAGTCAAAATGATCCTTAGAATTCTTCCCTACCTTATTCCTGTGCTGAGATACAGGCTGCTCCAACCTGCTGTAAAATGCTTGATTTCGAGAGTGAGCGAAACTAATGAAAACATTGTTGGGGTAAAACCTAAAGGGAAAGACCTAGCACCAAATCCAATTTGCCATCTGATCTAACTTCTGGAGGCAGTCAAAATGATCCTTAGAATTCTTCCCTACCTTATTCCTGTGCTGAGATACAGGCTGCTCCAACCTGCTGTAAAATGCTTGATTTCGAGAGTGAGCGAAACTAATGAAAACATTGTTGGGGTAAAACCTAAAGGGAAAGACCTAGCACCAAATCCAATTTGCCATCTGATCTAACTTCTGGAGGCAGTCAAAATGATCCTTAGAATTCTTCCCTACCTTATTCCTGTGCTGAGATACAGGCTGCTCCAACCTGCTGTAAAATGCTTGATTTCGAGAGTGAGCGAAACTAATGAAAACATTGTTGGGGTAAAACCTAAAGGGAAAGACCTAGCACCAAATCCAATTTGCCATCTGATCTAACTTCTGGAGGCAGTCAAAATGATCCTTAGAATTCTTCCCTACCTTATTCCTGTGCTGAGATACAGGCTGCTCCAACCTGCTGTAAAATGCTTGATTTCAAGAGTGAGCGAAACTAATGAAAACATTGTTGGGGTAAAACCTAAAGGGAAAGACCTAGCACCAAATTCCATTGGCCATCTGATCTAACTTCTGGAGGCAGTCAAAATGATCCTTAGAATTCTTCCCTACCTTATTCCTGTGCTGAGATACAGGCTGCTCCAACCTGCTGTAAAATGCTTGATTTCGAGAGTGAGCGAAACTAATGAAAACATTGTTGGGGTAAAACCTAAAGGGAAAGACCTAGCACCAAATCCAATTGGCCATCTGATCTAACTTCTGGAGGCAGTCAAAATGATCCTTAGAATTCTTCCCTACCTTATTCCTGTGCTGAGATACAGGCTGCTCCAACCTGCTGTCAAATGCTTGATTTCGAGAGTGAGCGAAACTAATGAAAACATTGTTGGGGTAAAACCTAAAGGGAAAGACCTAGCACCAAATCCAATTGGCCATCTGATCTAACTTCTGGAGGCAGTCAAAATGATCCTTAGAATTCTTCCCTACCTTATTCCTGTGCTGAGATACAGGCTGCTCCAACCTGCTGTAAAATGCTTGATTTCGAGAGTGAGCGAAACTAATGAAAACATTGTTGGGGTAAAACCTAAAGGGAAAGACCTAGCACCAAATCCAATTGGCCATCTGATCTAACTTCTGGAGGCAGTCAAAATGATCCTTAGAATTCTTCCCTACCTTATTCCTGTGCTGAGATACAGGCTGCTCCAACCTGCTGTAAAATGCTTGATTTCGAGAGTGAGCGAAACTAATGAAAACATTGTTGGGGTAAAACCTAAAGGGAAAGACCTAGCACCAAATCCAATTTGCCATCTGATCTAACTTCTGGAGGCAGTCAAAATGATCCTTAGAATTCTTCCCTACCTTATTCCTGTGCTGAGATACAGGCTGCTCCAACCTGCTGTAAAATGCTTGATTTCGAGAGTGAGCGAAACTAATGAAAACATTGTTGGGGTAAAACCTAAAGGGAAAGACCTAGCACCAAATCCAATTTGCCATCTGATCTAACTTCTGGAGGCAGTCAAAATGATCCTTAGAATTCTTCCCTACCTTATTCCTGTGCTGAGATACAGGCTGCTCCAACCTGCTGTAAAATGCTTGATTTCGAGAGTGAGCGAAACTAATGAAAACATTGTTGGGGTAAAACCTAAAGGGAAAGACCTAGCACCAAATCCAATTGGCCATCTGATCTAACTTCTGGAGGCAGTCAAAATGAGTATTTGAATTCTTCCCTACCTTATACCTGTGCTGAGATACAGGCTGCTCCAACCTGCTGTAAAATGCTTGATTTCGAGAGTGAGCGAAACTAATGAAAACATTGTTGGGGTAAAACCTAAAGGGAAAGACCTAGCACCAAATCCAATTTGCCATCTGATCTAACTTCTGGAGGCAGTCAAAATGATCCTTAGAATTCTTCCCTACCTTATTCCTGTGCTGAGATACAGGCTGCTCCAACCTGCTGTAAAATGCTTGATTTCGAGAGTGAGCGAAACTAATGAAAACATTGTTGGGGTAAAACCTAAAGGGAAAGACCTAGCACCAAATCCAATTTGCCATCTGATCTAACTTCTGGAGGCAGTCAAAATGATCCTTAGAATTCTTCCCTACCTTATTCCTGTGCTGAGATACAGGCTGCTCCAACCTGCTGTAAAATGCTTGATTTCGAGAGTGAGCGAAACTAATGAAAACATTGTTGGGGTAAAACCTAAAGGGAAAGACCTAGCACCAAATCCAATTTGCCATCTGATCTAACTTCTGGAGGCAGTCAAAATGATCCTTAGAATTCTTCCCTACCTTATTCCTGTGCTGAGATACAGGCTGCTCCAACCTGCTGTAAAATGCTTGATTTCGAGAGTGAGCGAAACTAATGAAAACATTGTTGGGGTAAAACCTAAAGGGAAAGACCTAGCACCAAATCCAATTTGCCATCTGATCTAACTTCTGGAGGCAGTCAAAATGATCCTTAGAATTCTTCCCTACCTTATTCCTGTGCTGAGATACAGGCTGCTCCAACCTGCTGTAAAATGCTTGATTTCGAGAGTGAGCGAAACTAATGAAAACATTGTTGGGGTAAAACCTAAAGGGAAAGACCTAGCACCAAATCCAATTTGCCATCTGATCTAACTTCTGGAGGCAGTCAAAATGATCCTTAGAATTCTTCCCTACCTTATTCCTGTGCTGAGATACAGGCTGCTCCAACCTGCTGTAAAATGCTTGATTTCGAGAGTGAGCGAAACTAATGAAAACATTGTTGGGGTAAAACCTAAAGGGAAAGACCTAGCACCAAATCCAATTTGCCATCTGATCTAACTTCTGGAGGCAGTCAAAATGATCCTTAGAATTCTTCCCTACCTTATTCCTGTGCTGAGATACAGGCTGCTCCAACCTGCTGTAAAATGCTTGATTTCGAGAGTGAGCGAAACTAATGAAAACATTGTTGGGGTAAAACCTAAAGGGAAAGACCTAGCACCAAATCCAATTTGCCATCTGATCTAACTTCTGGAGGCAGTCAAAATGATCCTTAGAATTCTTCCCTACCTTATTCCTGTGCTGAGATACAGGCTGCTCCAACCTGCTGTAAAATGCTTGATTTTGAGAGTGAGCGAAACTAATGAAAACATTGTTGGGGTAAAACCTAAAGGGAAAGACCTAGCACCAAATCCAATTTGCCATCTGATCTAACTTCTGGAGGCAGTCAAAATGATCCTTAGAATTCTTCCCTACCTTATTCCTGTGCTGAGATACAGGCTGCTCCAACCTGCTGTAAAATGCTTGATTTCGAGAGTGAGCGAAACTAATGAAAACATTGTTGGGGTAAAACCTAAAGGGAAAGACCTAGCACCAAATCCAATTTGCCATCTGATCTAACTTCTGGAGGCAGTCAAAATGATCCTTAGAATTCTTCCCTACCTTATTCCTGTGCTGAGATACAGGCTGCTCCAACCTGCTGTAAAATGCTTGATTTCGAGAGTGAGCGAAACTAATGAAAACATTGTTGGGGTAAAACCTAAAGGGAAAGACCTAGCACCAAATTCCATTGGCCATCTGATCTAACTTCTGGAGGCAGTCAAAATGATCCTTAGAATTCTTCCCTACCTTATTCCTGTGCTGAGATACAGGCTGCTCCAACCTGCTGTAAAATGCTTGATTTCGAGAGTGAGCGAAACTAATGAAAACATTGTTGGGGTAAAACCTAAAGGGAAAGACCTAGCACCAAATCCAATTTGCCATCTGATCTAACTTCTGGAGGCAGTCAAAATGAGTATTTGAATTCTTCCCTACCTTATTCCTGTGCTGAGATACAGGCTGCTCCAACCTGCTGTAAAATGCTTGATTTCGAGAGTGAGCGAAACTAATGAAAACATTGTTGGGGTAAAACCTAAAGGGAAAGACCTAGCACCAAATCCAATTGGCCATCTGATCTAACTTCTGGAGGCAGTCAAAATGATCCTTAGAATTCTTCCCTACCTTATTCCTGTGCTGAGATACAGGCTGCTCCAACCTGCTGTAAAGTGCTTGATTTCGAGAGTGAGCGAAACTAATGAAAACATTGTTGGGGTAAAACCTAAAGGGAAAGACCTAGCACCAAATTCCATTGGCCATCTGATCTAACTTCTGGAGGCAGTCAAAATGATCCTTAGAATTCTTCCCTACCTTATTCCTGTGCTGAGATACAGGCTGCTCCAACCTGCTGTAAAATGCTTGATTTCGAGAGTGAGCGAAACTAATGAAAACATTGTTGGGGTAAAACCTAAAGGGAAAGACCTAGCACCAAATCCAATTTGCCATCTGATCTAACTTCTGGAGGCAGTCAAAATGATCCTTAGAATTCTTCCCTACCTTATTCCTGTGCTGAGATACAGGCTGCTCCAACCTGCTGTAAAATGCTTGATTTCGAGAGTGAGCGAAACTAATGAAAACATTGTTGGGGTAAAACCTAAAGGGAAAGACCTAGCACCAAATCCAATTTGCCATCTGATCTAACTTCTGGAGGCAGTCAAAATGATCCTTAGAATTCTTCCCTACCTTATTCCTGTGCTGAGATACAGGCTGCTCCAACCTGCTGTAAAATGCTTGATTTCGAGAGTGAGCGAAACTAATGAAAACATTGTTGGGGTAAAACCTAAAGGGAAAGACCTAGCACCAAATCCAATTTGCCATCTGATCTAACTTCTGGAGGCAGTCAAAATGATCCTTAGAATTCTTCCCTACCTTATTCCTGTGCTGAGATACAGGCTGCTCCAACCTGCTGTAAAATGCTTGATTTCGAGAGTGAGCGAAACTAATGAAAACATTGTTGGGGTAAAACCTAAAGGGAAAGACCTAGCACCAAATCCAATTGGCCATCTGATCTAACTTCTGGAGGCAGTCAAAATGATCCTTAGAATTCTTCCCTACCTTATTCCTGTGCTGAGATACAGGCTGCTCCAACCTGCTGTAAAATGCTTGATTTCGAGAGTGAGCGAAACTAATGAAAACATTGTTGGGGTAAAACCTAAAGGGAAAGACCTAGCACCAAATCCAATTTGCCATCTGATCTAACTTCTGGAGGCAGTCAAAATGATCCTTAGAATTCTTCCCTACCTTATTCCTGTGCTGAGATACAGGCTGCTCCAACCTGCTGTAAAATGCTTGATTTCGAGAGTGAGCGAAACTAATGAAAACATTGTTGGGGTAAAACCTAAAGGGAAAGACCTAGCACCAAATCCAATTGGCCATCTGATCTAACTTCTGGAGGCAGTCAAAATGATCCTTAGAATTCTTCCCTACCTTATTCCTGTGCTGAGATACAGGCTGCTCCAACCTGCTGTAAAATGCTTGATTTCGAGAGTGAGCGAAACTAATGAAAACATTGTTGGGGTAAAACCTAAAGGGAAAGACCTAGCACCAAATCCAATTTGCCATCTGATCTAACTTCTGGAGGCAGTCAAAATGATCCTTAGAATTCTTCCCTACCTTATTCCTGTGCTGAGATACAGGCTGCTCCAACCTGCTGTAAAATGCTTGATTTCGAGAGTGAGCGAAACTAATGAAAACATTGTTGGGGTAAAACCTAAAGGGAAAGACCTAGCACCAAATCCAATTTGCCATCTGATCTAACTTCTGGAGGCAGTCAAAATGATCCTTAGAATTCTTCCCTACCTTATTCCTGTGCTGAGATACAGGCTGCTCCAACCTGCTGTAAAATGCTTGATTTCGAGAGTGAGCGAAACTAATGAAAACATTGTTGGGGTAAAACCTAAAGGGAAAGACCTAGCACCAAATTCCATTGGCCATCTGATCTAACTTCTGGAGGCAGTCAAAATGATCCTTAGAATTCTTCCCTACCTTATTCCTGTGCTGAGATACAGGCTGCTCCAACCTGCTGTAAAATGCTTGATTTCGAGAGTGAGCGAAACTAATGAAAACATTGTTGGGGTAAAACCTAAAGGGAAAGACCTAGCACCAAATCCAATTTGCCATCTGATCTAACTTCTGGAGGCAGTCAAAATGATCCTTAGAATTCTTCCCTACCTTATTCCTGTGCTGAGATACAGGCTGCTCCAACCTGCTGTAAAATGCTTGATTTCGAGAGTGAGCGAAACTAATGAAAACATTGTTGGGGTAAAACCTAAAGGGAAAGACCTAGCACCAAATCCAATTTGCCATCTGATCTAACATCTGGAGGCAGTCAAAATGATCCTTAGAATTCTTCCCTACCTTATTCCTGTGCTGAGATACAGGCTGCTCCAACCTGCTGTAAAATGCTTGATTTCGAGAGTGAGCGAAACTAATGAAAACATTGTTGGGTAAAACCTAAAGGGAAAGACCTAGCACCAAATCCAATTTGCCATCTGATCTAACTTCTGGAGGCAGTCAAAATGATCCTTAGAATTCTTCCCTACCTTATTCCTGTGCTGAGATACAGGCTGCTCCAACCTGGCTGTAAAATGCTTGATTTCGAGAGTGAGCGAAACTAATGAAAACATTGTTGGGGTAAAACCTAAAGGGAAAGACCTAGCACCAAATCCAATTGGCCATCTGATCTAACTTCTGGAGGCAGTCAAAATGATCCTTAGAATTCTTCCCTACCTTATTCCTGTGCTGAGATACAGGCTGCTCCAACCTGCTGTAAAATGCTTGATTTCGAGAGTGAGCGAAACTAATGAAAACATTGTTGGGGTAAAACCTAAAGGGAAAGACCTAGCACCAAATCCAATTTGCCATCTGATCTAACTTCTGGAGGCAGTCAAAATGATCCTTAGAATTCTTCCCTACCTTATTCCTGTGCTGAGATACAGGCTGCTCCAACCTGCTGTAAAATGCTTGATTTCGAGAGTGAGCGAAACTAATGAAAACATTGTTGGGGTAAAACCTAAAGGGAAAGACCTAGCACCAAATCCAATTTGCCATCTGATCTAACTTCTGGAGGCAGTCAAAATGATCCTTAGAATTCTTCCCTACCTTATTCCTGTGCTGAGATACAGGCTGCTCCAACCTGCTGTAAAATGCTTGATTTCGAGAGTGAGCGAAACTAATGAAAACATTGTTGGGGTAAAACCTAAAGGGAAAGACCTAGCACCAAATCCAATTTGCCATCTGATCTAACTTCTGGAGGCAGTCAAAATGATCCTTAGAATTCTTCCCTACCTTATTCCTGTGCTGAGATACAGGCTGCTCCAACCTGCTGTAAAATGCTTGATTTCGAGAGTGAGCGAAACTAATGAAAACATTGTTGGGGTAAAACCTAAAGGGAAAGACCTAGCACCAAATCCAATTTGCCATCTGATCTAACTTCTGGAGGCAGTCAAAATGATCCTTAGAATTCTTCCCTACCTTATTCCTGTGCTGAGATACAGGCTGCTCCAACCTGCTGTAAAATGCTTGATTTCGAGAGTGAGCGAAACTAATGAAAACATTGTTGGGGTAAAACCTAAAGGGAAAGACCTAGCACCAAATCCAATTTGCCATCTGATCTAACTTCTGGAGGCAGTCAAAATGATCCTTAGAATTCTTCCCTACCTTATTCCTGTGCTGAGATACAGGCTGCTCCAACCTGCTGTAAAATGCTTGATTTCGAGAGTGAGCGAAACTAATGAAAACATTGTTGGGGTAAAACCTAAAGGGAAAGACCTAGCACCAAATCCAATTTGCCATCTGATCTAACTTCTGGAGGCAGTCAAAATGATCCTTAGAATTCTTCCCTACCTTATTCCTGTGCTGAGATACAGGCTGCTCCAACCTGCTGTAAAATGCTTGATTTCGAGAGTGAGCGAAACTAATGAAAACATTGTTGGGGTAAAACCTAAAGGGAAAGACCTAGCACCAAATCCAATTGGCCATCTGATCTAACTTCTGGAGGCAGTCAAAATGATCCTTAGAATTCTTCCCTACCTTATTCCTGTGCTGAGATACAGGCTGCTCCAACCTGCTGTAAAATGCTTGATTTCGAGAGTGAGCGAAACTAATGAAAACATTGTTGGGGTAAAACCTAAAGGGAAAGACCTAGCACCAAATTCCATTGGCCATCTGATCTAACTTCTGGAGGCAGTCAAAATGATCCTTAGAATTCTTCCCTACCTTATTCCTGTGCTGAGATACAGGCTGCTCCAACCTGCTGTAAAATGCTTGATTTCGAGAGTGAGCGAAACTAATGAAAACATTGTTGGGGTAAAACCTAAAGGGAAAGACCTAGCACCAAATCCAATTTGCCATCTGATCTAACTTCTGGAGGCAGTCAAAATGATCCTTAGAATTCTTCCCTACCTTATTCCTGTGCTGAGATACAGGCTGCTCCAACCTGCTGTAAAATGCTTGATTTCGAGAGTGAGCGAAACTAATGAAAACATTGTTGGGGTAAAACCTAAAGGGAAAGACCTAGCACCAAATCCAATTTGCCATCTGATCTAACTTCTGGAGGCAGTCAAAATGATCCTTAGAATTCTTCCCTACCTTATTCCTGTGCTGAGATACAGGCTGCTCCAACCTGCTGTAAAATGCTTGATTTCGAGAGTGAGCGAAACTAATGAAAACATTGTTGGGGTAAAACCTAAAGGGAAAGACCTAGCACCAAATCCAATTTGCCATCTGATCTAACTTCTGGAGGCAGTCAAAATGAGTATTTGAATTCTTCCCTACCTTATTCCTGTGCTGAGATACAGGCTGCTCCAACCTGCTGTAAAATGCTTGATTTCGAGAGTGAGCGAAACTAATGAAAACATTGTTGGGGTAAAACCTAAAGGGAAAGACCTAGCACCAAATCCAATTGGCCATCTGATCTAACTTCTGGAGGCAGTCAAAATGATCCTTAGAATTCTTCCCTACCTTATTCCTGTGCTGAGATACAGGCTGCTCCAACCTGCTGTAAAATGCTTGATTTCGAGAGTGAGCGAAACTAATGAAAACATTGTTGGGGTAAAACCTAAAGGGAAAGACCTAGCACCAAATCCAATTTGCCATCTGATCTAACTTCTGGAGGCAGTCAAAATGATCCTTAGAATTCTTCCCTACCTTATTCCTGTGCTGAGATACAGGCTGCTCCAACCTGCTGTAAAATGCTTGATTTCGAGAGTGAGCGAAACTAATGAAAACATTGTTGGGGTAAAACCTAAAGGGAAAGACCTAGCACCAAATCCAATTTGCCATCTGATCTAACTTCTGGAGGCAGTCAAAATGATCCTTAGAATTCTTCCCTACCTTATTCCTGTGCTGAGATACAGGCTGCTCCAACCTGCTGTAAAATTCTTGATTTCGAGAGTGAGCGAAACTAATGAAAACATTGTTGGGGTAAAACCTAAAGGGAAAGACCTAGCACCAAATCCAATTTGCCATCTGATCTAACTTCTGGAGGCAGTCAAAATGATCCTTAGAATTCTTCCCTACCTTATTCCTGTGCTGAGATACAGGCTGCTCCAACCTGCTGTAAAATGCTTGATTTCGAGAGTGAGCGAAACTAATGAAAACATTGTTGGGGTAAAACCTAAAGGGAAAGACCTAGCACCAAATCCAATTTGCCATCTGATCTAACTTCTGGAGGCAGTCAAAATGATCCTTAGAATTCTTCCCTACCTTATTCCTGTGCTGAGATACAGGCTGCTCCAACCTGCTGTAAAATGCTTGATTTCGAGAGTGAGCGAAACTAATGAAAACATTGTTGGGGTAAAACCTAAAGGGAAAGACCTAGCACCAAATTCCATTGGCCATCTGATCTAACTTCTGGAGGCAGTCAAAATGATCCTTAGAATTCTTCCCTACCTTATTCGTGTGCTGAGATACAGGCTGCTCCAACCTGCTGTAAAATGCTTGATTTCGAGAGTGAGCGAAACTAATGAAAACATTGTTGGGGTAAAACCTAAAGGGAAAGACCTAGCACCAAATCCAATTGGCCATCTGATCTAACTTCTGGAGGCAGTCAAAATGATCCTTAGAATTCTTCCCTACCTTATTCCTGTGCTGAGATACAGGCTGCTCCAACCTGCTGTAAAATGCTTGATTTCGAGAGTGAGCGAAACTAATGAAAACATTGTTGGGGTAAAACCTAAAGGGAAAGACCTAGCACCAAATCCAATTTGCCATCTGATCTAACTTCTGGAGGCAGTCAAAATGATCCTTAGAATTCTTCCCTACCTTATTCCTGTGCTGAGATACAGGCTGCTCCAACCTGCTGTAAAATGCTTGATTTCGAGAGTGAGCGAAACTAATGAAAACATTGTTGGGGTAAAACCTAAAGGGAAAGACCTAGCACCAAATTCCATTGGCCATCTGATCTAACTTCTGGAGGCAGTCAAAATGATCCTTAGAATTCTTCCCTACCTTATTCCTGTGCTGAGATACAGGCTGCTCCAACCTGCTGTAAAATGCTTGATTTCGAGAGTGAGCGAAACTAATGAAAACATTGTTGGGGTAAAACCTAAAGGGAAAGACCTAGCACCAAATCCAATTTGCCATCTGATCTAACTTCTGGAGGCAGTCAAAATGATCCTTAGAATTCTTCCCTACCTTATTCCTGTGCTGAGATACAGGCTGCTCCAACCTGCTGTAAAATGCTTGATTTCGAGAGTGAGCGAAACTAATGAAAACATTGTTGGGGTAAAACCTAAAGGGAAAGACCTAGCACCAAATCCAATTTGCCATCTGATCTAACTTCTGGAGGCAGTCAAAATGATCCTTAGAATTCTTCCCTACCTTATTCCTGTGCTGAGATACAGGCTGCTCCAACCTGCTGTAAAATGCTTGATTTCGAGAGTGAGCGAAACTAATGAAAACATTGTTGGGGTAAAACCTAAAGGGAAAGACCTAGCACCAAATCCAATTTGCCATCTGATCTAACTTCTGGAGGCAGTCAAAATGATCCTTAGAATTCTTCCCTACCTTATTCCTGTGCTGAGATACAGGCTGCTCCAACCTGCTGTAAAATGCTTGATTTCGAGAGTGAGCGAAACTAATGAAAACATTGTTGGGGTAAAACCTAAAGGGAAAGACCTAGCACCAAATCCAATTTGCCATCTGATCTAACTTCTGGAGGCAGTCAAAATGATCCTTAGAATTCTTCCCTACCTTATTCCTGTGCTGAGATACAGGCTGCTCCAACCTGCTGTAAAATGCTTGATTTCGAGAGTGAGCGAAACTAATGAAAACATTGTTGGGGTAAAACCTAAAGGGAAAGACCTAGCACCAAATCCAATTGGCCATCTGATCTAACTTCTGGAGGCAGTCAAAATGATCCTTAGAATTCTTCCCTACCTTATTCCTGTGCTGAGATACAGGCTGCTCCAACCTGCTGTAAAATGCTTGATTTCGAGAGTGAGCGAAACTAATGAAAACATTGTTGGGGTAAAACCTAAAGGGAAAGACCTAGCACCAAATCCAATTTGCCATCTGATCTAACTTCTGGAGGCAGTCAAAATGATCCTTAGAATTCTTCCCTACCTTATTCCTGTGCTGAGATACAGGCTGCTCCAACCTGCTGTAAAATGCTTGATTTCGAGAGTGAGCGAAACTAATGAAAACATTGTTGGGGTAAAACCTAAAGGGAAAGACCTAGCACCAAATCCAATTTGCCATCTGATCTAACTTCTGGAGGCAGTCAAAATGAGTATTTGAATTCTTCCCTACCTTATTCCTGTGCTGAGATACAGGCTGCTCCAACCTGCTGTAAAATGCTTGATTTCGAGAGTGAGCGAAACTAATGAAAACATTGTTGGGGTAAAACCTAAAGGGAAAGACCTAGCACCAAATCCAATTTGCCATCTGATCTAACTTCTGGAGGCAGTCAAAATGATCCTTAGAATTCTTCCCTACCTTATTCCTGTGCTGAGATACAGGCTGCTCCAACCTGCTGTAAAATGCTTGATTTCGAGAGTGAGCGAAACTAATGAAAACATTGTTGGGGTAAAACCTAAAGGGAAAGACCTAGCACCAAATCCAATTTGCCATCTGATCTAACTTCTGGAGGCAGTCAAAATGATCCTTAGAATTCTTCCCTACCTTATTCCTGTGCTGAGATACAGGCTGCTCCAACCTGCTGTAAAATGCTTGATTTCGAGAGTGAGCGAAACTAATGAAAACATTGTTGGGGTAAAACCTAAAAGGAAAGACCTAGCACCAAATCCAATTTGCCATCTGATCTAACTTCTGGAGGCAGTCAAAATGATCCTTAGAATTCTTCCCTACCTTATTCCTGTGCTGAGATACAGGCTGCTCCAACCTGCTGTAAAATGCTTGATTTCGAGAGTGAGCGAAACTAATGAAAACATTGTTGGGGTAAAACCTAAAGGGAAAGACCTAGCACCAAATCCAATTTGCCATCTGATCTAACTTCTGGAGGCAGTCAAAATGATCCTTAGAATTCTTCCCTACCTTATTCCTGTGCTGAGATACAGGCTGCTCCAACCTGCTGTAAAATGCTTGATTTCGAGAGTGAGCGAAACTAATGAAAACATTGTTGGGGTAAAACCTAAAGGGAAAGACCTAGCACCAAATCCAATTTGCCATCTGATCTAACTTCTGGAGGCAGTCAAAATGATCCTTAGAATTCTTCCCTACCTTATTCCTGTGCTGAGATACAGGCTGCTCCAACCTGCTGTAAAATGCTTGATTTCGAGAGTGAGCGAAACTAATGAAAACATTGTTGGGGTAAAACCTAAAGGGAAAGACCTAGCACCAAATCCAATTTGCCATCTGATCTAACTTCTGGAGGCAGTCAAAATGAGCCTTAGAATTCTTCCCTACCTTATTCCTGTGCTGAGATACAGGCTGCTCCAACCTGCTGTAAAATGCTTGATTTCGAGAGTGAGCGAAACTAATGAAAACATTGTTGGGGTAAAACCTAAAGGGAAAGACCTAGCACCAAATCCAATTTGCCATCTGATCTAACTTCTGGAGGCAGTCAAAATGATCCTTAGAATTCTTCCCTACCTTATTCCTGTGCTGAGATACAGGCTGCTCCAACCTGCTGTAAAATGCTTGATTTCGAGAGTGAGCGAAACTAATGAAAACATTGTTGGGGTAAAACCTAAAGGGAAAGACCTAGCACCAAATCCAATTTGCCATCTGATCTAACTTCTGGAGGCAGTCAAAATGATCCTTAGAATTCTTCCCTACCTTATTCCTGTGCTGAGATACAGGCTGCTCCAACCTGCTGTAAAATGCTTGATTTCGAGAGTGAGCGAAACTAATGAAAACATTGTTGGGGTAAAACCTAAAGGGAAAGACCTAGCACCAAATCCAATTTGCCATCTGATCTAACTTCTGGAGGCAGTCAAAATGATCCTTAGAATTCTTCCCTACCTTATTCCTGTGCTGAGATACAGGCTGCTCCAACCTGCTGTAAAATGCTTGATTTCGAGAGTGAGCGAAACTAATGAAAACATTGTTGGGGTAAAACCTAAAGGGAAAGACCTAGCACCAAATCCAATTTGCCATCTGATCTAACTTCTGGAGGCAGTCAAAATGATCCTTAGAATTCTTCCCTACCTTATTCCTGTGCTGAGATACAGGCTGCTCCAACCTGCTGTAAAATGCTTGATTTCGAGAGTGAGCGAAACTAATGAAAACATTGTTGGGGTAAAACCTAAAGGGAAAGACCTAGCACCAAATCCAATTTGCCATCTGATCTAACTTCTGGAGGCAGTCAAAATGATCCTTAGAATTCTTCCCTACCTTATTCCTGTGCTGAGATACAGGCTGCTCCAACCTGCTGTAAAATGCTTGATTTCGAGAGTGAGCGAAACTAATGAAAACATTGTTGGGGTAAAACCTAAAGGGAAAGACCTAGCACCAAATCCAATTTGCCATCTGATCTAACTTCTGGAGGCAGTCAAAATGATCCTTAGAATTCTTCCCTACCTTATTCCTGTGCTGAGATACAGGCTGCTCCAACCTGCTGTAAAATGCTTGATTTTGAGAGTGAGCGAAACTAATGAAAACATTGTTGGGGTAAAACCTAAAGGGAAAGACCTAGCACCAAATCCAATTTGCCATCTGATCTAACTTCTGGAGGCAGTCAAAATGAGTATTTGAATTCTTCCCTACCTTATTCCTGTGCTGAGATACAGGCTGCTCCAACCTGCTGTAAAATGCTTGATTTCGAGAGTGAGCGAAACTAATGAAAACATTGTTGGGGTAAAACCTAAAGGGAAAGACCTAGCACCAAATCCAATTTGCCATCTGATCTAACTTCTGGAGGCAGTCAAAATGATCCTTAGAATTCTTCCCTACCTTATTCCTGTGCTGAGATACAGGCTGCTCCAACCTGCTGTAAAATGCTTGATTTCGAGAGTGAGCGAAACTAATGAAAACATTGTTGGGGTAAAACCTAAAGGGAAAGACCTAGCACCAAATCCAATTTGCCATCTGATCTAACTTCTGGAGGCAGTCAAAATGATCCTTAGAATTCTTCCCTACCTTATTCCTGTGCTGAGATACAGGCTGCTCCAACCTGCTGTAAAATGCTTGATTTCGAGAGTGAGCGAAACTAATGAAAACATTGTTGGGGTAAAACCTAAAGGGAAAGACCTAGCACCAAATCCAATTTGCCATCTGATCTAACTTCTGGAGGCAGTCAAAATGATCCTTAGAATTCTTCCCTACCTTATTCCTGTGCTGAGATACAGGCTGCTCCAACCTGCTGTAAAATGCTTGATTTCGAGAGTGAGCGAAACTAATGAAAACATTGTTGGGGTAAAACCTAAAGGGAAAGACCTAGCACCAAATCCAATTTGCCATCTGATCTAACTTCTGGAGGCAGTCAAAATGATCCTTAGAATTCTTCCCTACCTTATTCCTGTGCTGAGATACAGGCTGCTCCAACCTGCTGTAAAATGCTTGATTTCGAGAGTGAGCGAAACTAATGAAAACATTGTTGGGGTAAAACCTAAAGGGAAAGACCTAGCACCAAATCCAATTTGCCATCTGATCTAACTTCTGGAGGCAGTCAAAATGAGTATTTGAATTCTTCCCTACCTTATTCCTGTGCTGAGATACAGGCTGCTCCAACCTGCTGTAAAATGCTTGATTTCGAGAGTGAGCGAAACTAATGAAAACATTGTTGGGGTAAAACCTAAAGGGAAAGACCTAGCACCAAATCCAATTTGCCATCTGATCTAACTTCTGGAGGCAGTCAAAATGATCCTTAGAATTCTTCCCTACCTTATTCCTGTGCTGAGATACAGGCTGCTCCAACCTGCTGTAAAATGCCTGATTTCGAGAGTGAGCGAAACTAATGAAAACATTGTTGGGGTAAAACCTAAAGGGAAAGACCTAGCACCAAATCCAATTTGCCATCTGATCTAACTTCTGGAGGCAGTCAAAATGATCCTTAGAATTCTTCCCTACCTTATTCCTGTGCTGAGATACAGGCTGCTCCAACCTGCTGTAAAATGCTTGATTTCGAGAGTGAGCGAAACTAATGAAAACATTGTTGGGGTAAAACCTAAAGGGAAAGACCTAGCACCAAATCCAATTTGCCATCTGATCTAACTTCTGGAGGCAGTCAAAATGATCCTTAGAATTCTTCCCTACCTTATTCCTGTGCTGAGATACAGGCTGCTCCAACCTGCTGTAAAATGCTTGATTTCGAGAGTGAGCGAAACTAATGAAAACATTGTTGGGGTAAAACCTAAAGGGAAAGACCTAGCACCAAATCCAATTTGCCATCTGATCTAACTTCTGGAGGCAGTCAAAATGATCCTTAGAATTCTTCCCTACCTTATTCCTGTGCTGAGATACAGGCTGCTCCAACCTGCTGTAAAATGCTTGATTTCGAGAGTGAGCGAAACTAATGAAAACATTGTTGGGGTAAAACCTAAAGGGAAAGACCTAGCACCAAATCCAATTTGCCATCTGATCTAACTTCTGGAGGCAGTCAAAATGATCCTTAGAATTCTTCCCTACCTTATTCCTGTGCTGAGATACAGGCTGCTCCAACCTGCTGTAAAATGCTTGATTTCGAGAGTGAGCGAAACTAATGAAAACATTGTTGGGGTAAAACCTAAAGGGAAAGACCTAGCACCAAATCCAATTTGCCATCTGATCTAACTTCTGGAGGCAGTCAAAATGATCCTTAGAATTCTTCCCTACCTTATTCCTGTGCTGAGATACAGGCTGCTCCAACCTGCTGTAAAATGCTTGATTTCGAGAGTGAGCGAAACTAATGAAAACATTGTTGGGGTAAAACCTAAAGGGAAAGACCTAGCACCAAATCCAATTTGCCATCTGATCTAACTTCTGGAGGCAGTCAAAATGAGTATTTGAATTCTTCCCTACCTTATTCCTGTGCTGAGATACAGGCTGCTCCAACCTGCTGTAAAATGCTTGATTTCGAGAGTGAGCGAAACTAATGAAAACATTGTTGGGGTAAAACCTAAAGGGAAAGACCTAGCACCAAATCCAATTTGCCATCTGATCTAACTTCTGGAGGCAGTCAAAATGATCCTTAGAATTCTTCCCTACCTTATTCCTGTGCTGAGATACAGGCTGCTCCAACCTGCTGTAAAATGCTTGATTTCGAGAGTGAGCGAAACTAATGAAAACATTGTTGGGGTAAAACCTAAAGGGAAAGACCTAGCACCAAATCCAATTTGCCATCTGATCTAACTTCTGGAGGCAGTCAAAATGATCCTTAGAATTCTTCCCTACCTTATTCCTGTGCTGAGATACAGGCTGCTCCAACCTGCTGTAAAATGCTTGATTTCGAGAGTGAGCGAAACTAATGAAAACATTGTTGGGGTAAAACCTAAAGGGAAAGACCTAGCACCAAATTCCATTGGCCATCTGATCTAACTTCTGGAGGCAGTCAAAATGATCCTTAGAATTCTTCCCTACCTTATTCCTGTGCTGAGATACAGGCTGCTCCAACCTGCTGTACAATGCTTGATTTCGAGAGTGAGCGAAACTAATGAAAACATTGTTGGGGTAAAACCTAAAGGGAAAGACCTAGCACCAAATCCAATTTGCCATCTGATCTAACTTCTGGAGGCAGTCAAAATGATCCTTAGAATTCTTCCCTACCTTATTCCTGTGCTGAGATACAGGCTGCTCCAACCTGCTGTAAAATGCTTGATTTCGAGAGTGAGCGAAACTAATGAAAACATTGTTGGGTAAAACCTAAAGGGAAAGACCTAGCACCAAATCCAATTTGCCATCTGATCTAACTTCTGGAGGCAGTCAAAATGATCCTTAGAATTCTTCCCTACCTTATTCCTGTGCTGAGATACAGGCTGCTCCAACCTGCTGTAAAATGCTTGATTTCGAGAGTGAGCGAAACTAATGAAAACATTGTTGGGGTAAAACCTAAAGGGAAAGACCTAGCACCAAATCCAATTTGCCATCTGATCTAACTTCTGGAGGCAGTCAAAATGATCCTTAGAATTCTTCCCTACCTTATTCCTGTGCTGAGATACAGGCTGCTCCAACCTGCTGTACAATGCTTGATTTTGAGAGTGAGCGAAACTAATGAAAACATTGTTGGGGTAAAACCTAAAGGGAAAGACCTAGCACCAAATCCAATTTGCCATCTGATCTAACTTCTGGAGGCAGTCAAAATGATCCTTAGAATTCTTCCCTACCTTATTCCTGTGCTGAGATACAGGCTGCTCCAACCTGCTGTACAATGCTTGATTTTGAGAGTGAGCGAAACTAATGAAAACATTGTTGGGGTAAAACCTAAAGGGAAAGACCTAGCACCAAATCCAATTTGCCATCTGATCTAACTTCTGGAGGCAGTCAAAATGATCCTTAGAATTCTTCCCTACCTTATTCCTGTGCTGAGATACAGGCTGCTCCAACCTGCTGTAAAATGCTTGATTTCGAGAGTGAGCGAAACTAATGAAAACATTGTTGGGGTAAAACCTAAAGGGAAAGACCTAGCACCAAATCCAATTTGCCATCTGATCTAACTTCTGGAGGCAGTCAAAATGATCCTTAGAATTCTTCCCTACCTTATTCCTGTGCTGAGATACAGGCTGCTCCAACCTGCTGTAAAATGCTTGATTTCGAGAGTGAGCGAAACTAATGAAAACATTGTTGGGGTAAAACCTAAAGGGAAAGACCTAGCACCAAATCCAATTTGCCATCTGATCTAACTTCTGGAGGCAGTCAAAATGATCCTTAGAATTCTTCCCTACCTTATTCCTGTGCTGAGATACAGGCTGCTCCAACCTGCTGTAAAATGCTTGATTTCGAGAGTGAGCGAAACTAATGAAAACATTGTTGGGGTAAAACCTAAAGGGAAAGACCTAGCACCAAATCCAATTTGCCATCTGATCTAACTTCTGGAGGCAGTCAAAATGAGTATTTGAATTCTTCCCTACCTTATTCCTGTGCTGAGATACAGGCTGCTCCAACCTGCTGTAAAATGCTTGATTTCGAGAGTGAGCGAAACTAATGAAAACATTGTTGGGGTAAAACCTAAAGGGAAAGACCTAGCACCAAATCCAATTTGCCATCTGATCTAACTTCTGGAGGCAGTCAAAATGATCCTTAGAATTCTTCCCTACCTTATTCCTGTGCTGAGATACAGGCTGCTCCAACCTGCTGTAAAATGCTTGATTTCGAGAGTGAGCGAAACTAATGAAAACATTGTTGGGGTAAAACCTAAAGGGAAAGACCTAGCACCAAATCCAATTTGCCATCGGATCTAACTTCTGGAGGCAGTCAAAATGATCCTTAGAATTCTTCCCTACCTTATTCCTGTGCTGAGATACAGGCTGCTCCAACCTGCTGTAAAATGCTTGATTTCGAGAGTGAGCGAAACTAATGAAAACATTGTTGGGGTAAAACCTAAAGGGAAAGACCTAGCACCAAATCCAATTTGCCATCTGATCTAACTTCTGGAGGCAGTCAAAATGATCCTTAGAATTCTTCCCTACCTTATTCCTGTGCTGAGATACAGGCTGCTCCAACCTGCTGTAAAATGCTTGATTTCGAGAGTGAGCGAAACTAATGAAAACATTGTTGGGGTAAAACCTAAAGGGAAAGACCTAGCACCAAATCCAATTTGCCATCTGATCTAACTTCTGGAGGCAGTCAAAATGATCCTTAGAATTCTTCCCTACCTTATTCCTGTGCTGAGATACAGGCTGCTCCAACCTGCTGTAAAATGCTTGATTTCGAGAGTGAGCGAAACTAATGAAAACATTGTTGGGGTAAAACCTAAAGGGAAAGACCTAGCACCAAATCCAATTTGCCATCTGATCTAACTTCTGGAGGCAGTCAAAATGATCCTTAGAATTCTTCCCTACCTTATTCCTGTGCTGAGATACAGGCTGCTCCAACCTGCTGTAAAATGCTTGATTTTGAGAGTGAGCGAAACTAATGAAAACATTGTTGGGGTAAAACCTAAAGGGAAAGACCTAGCACCAAATCCAATTTGCCATCTGATCTAACTTCTGGAGGCAGTCAAAATGATCCTTAGAATTCTTCCCTACCTTATTCCTGTGCTGAGATACAGGCTGCTCCAACCTGCTGTAAAATGCTTGATTTCGAGAGTGAGCGAAACTAATGAAAACATTGTTGGGTAAAACCTAAAGGGAAAGACCTAGCACCAAATCCAATTTGCCATCTGATCTAACTTCTGGAGGCAGTCAAAATGAGTATTTGAATTCTTCCCTACCTTATTCCTGTGCTGAGATACAGGCTGCTCCAACCTGCTGTAAAATGCTTGATTTCGAGAGTGAGCGAAACTAATGAAAACATTGTTGGGGTAAAACCTAAAGGGAAAGACCTAGCACCAAATCCAATTTGCCATCTGATCTAACTTCTGGAGGCAGTCAAAATGATCCTTAGAATTCTTCCCTACCTTATTCCTGTGCTGAGATACAGGCTGCTCCAACCTGCTGTACAATGCTTGATTTTGAGAGTGAGCGAAACTAATGAAAACATTGTTGGGGTAAAACCTAAAGGGAAAGACCTAGCACCAAATCCAATTTGCCATCTGATCTAACTTCTGGAGGCAGTCAAAATGATCCTTAGAATTCTTCCCTACCTTATTCCTGTGCTGAGATACAGGCTGCTCCAACCTGCTGTAAAATGCTTGATTTCGAGAGTGAGCGAAACTAATGAAAACATTGTTGGGGTAAAACCTAAAGGGAAAGACCTAGCACCAAATCCAATTTGCCATCTGATCTAACTTCTGGAGGCAGTCAAAATGATCCTTAGAATTCTTCCCTACCTTATTCCTGTGCTGAGATACAGGCTGCTCCAACCTGCTGTAAAATGCTTGATTTCGAGAGTGAGCGAAACTAATGAAAACATTGTTGGGGTAAAACCTAAAGGGAAAGACCTAGCACCAAATCCAATTTGCCATCTGATCTAACTTCTGGAGGCAGTCAAAATGATCCTTAGAATTCTTCCCTACCTTATTCCTGTGCTGAGATACAGGCTGCTCCAACCTGCTGTAAAATGCTTGATTTCGAGAGTGAGCGAAACTAATGAAAACATTGTTGGGGTAAAACCTAAAGGGAAAGACCTAGCACCAAATCCAATTTGCCATCTGATCTAACTTCTGGAGGCAGTCAAAATGATCCTTAGAATTCTTCCCTACCTTATTCCTGTGCTGAGATACAGGCTGCTCCAACCTGCTGTAAAATGCTTGATTTCGAGAGTGAGCGAAACTAATGAAAACATTGTTGGGGTAAAACCTAAAGGGAAAGACCTAGCACCAAATCCAATTTGCCATCTGATCTAACTTCTGGAGGCAGTCAAAATGATCCTTAGAATTCTTCCCTACCTTATTCCTGTGCTGAGATACAGGCTGCTCCAACCTGCTGTAAAATGCTTGATTTCGAGAGTGAGCGATACTAATGAAAACATTGTTGGGGTAAAACCTAAAGGGAAAGACCTAGCACCAAATCCAATTTGCCATCTGATCTAACTTCTGGAGGCAGTCAAAATGATCCTTAGAATTCTTCCCTACCTTATTCCTGTGCTGAGATACAGGCTGCTCCAACCTGCTGTAAAATGCTTGATTTCGAGAGTGAGCGAAACTAATGAAAACATTGTTGGGTAAAACCTAAAGGGAAAGACCTAGCACCAAATCCAATTTGCCATCTGATCTAACTTCTGGAGGCAGTCAAAATGATCCTTAGAATTCTTCCCTACCTTATTCCTGTGCTGAGATACAGGCTGCTCCAACCTGCTGTAAAATGCTTGATTTCGAGAGTGAGCGAAACTAATGAAAACATTGTTGGGGTAAAACCTAAAGGGAAAGACCTAGCACCAAATCCAATTTGCCATCTGATCTAACTTCTGGAGGCAGTCAAAATGATCCTTAGAATTCTTCCCTACCTTATTCCTGTGCTGAGATACAGGCTGCTCCAACCTGCTGTAAAATGCTTGATTTCGAGAGTGAGCGAAACTAATGAAAACATTGTTGGGGTAAAACCTAAAGGGAAAGACCTAGCACCAAATCCAATTTGCCATCTGATCTAACTTCTGGAGGCAGTCAAAATGATCCTTAGAATTCTTCCCTACCTTATTCCTGTGCTGAGATACAGGCTGCTCCAACCTGCTGTAAAATGCTTGATTTCGAGAGTGAGCGAAACTAATGAAAACATTGTTGGGGTAAAACCTAAAGGGAAAGGCCTAGCACCAAATCCAATTTGCCATCTGATCTAACTTCTGGAGGCAGTCAAAATGATCCTTAGAATTCTTCCCTACCTTATTCCTGTGCTGAGATACAGGCTGCTCCAACCTGCTGTAAAATGCTTGATTTCGAGAGTGAGCGAAACTAATGAAAACATTGTTGGGGTAAAACCTAAAGGGAAAGACCTAGCACCAAATCCAATTTGCCATCTGATCTAACTTCTGGAGGCAGTCAAAATGATCCTTAGAATTCTTCCCTACCTTATTCCTGTGCTGAGATACAGGCTGCTCCAACCTGCTGTAAAATGCTTGATTTCGAGAGTGAGCGAAACTAATGAAAACATTGTTGGGGTAAAACCTAAAGGGAAAGACCTAGCACCAAATCCAATTTGCCATCTGATCTAACTTCTGGAGGCAGTCAAAATGATCCTTAGAATTCTTCCCTACCTTATTCCTGTGCTGAGATACAGGCTGCTCCAACCTGCTGTAAAATGCTTGATTTCGAGAGTGAGCGAAACTAATGAAAACATTGTTGGGGTAAAACCTAAAGGGAAAGACCTAGCACCAAATCCAATTTGCCATCTGATCTAACTTCTGGAGGCAGTCAAAATGATCCTTAGAATTCTTCCCTACCTTATTCCTGTGCTGAGATACAGGCTGCTCCAACCTGCTGTAAAATGCTTGATTTCGAGAGTGAGCGAAACTAATGAAAACATTGTTGGGGTAAAACCTAAAGGGAAAGACCTAGCACCAAATCCAATTTGCCATCTGATCTAACTTCTGGAGGCAGTCAAAATGATCCTTAGAATTCTTCCCTACCTTATTCCTGTGCTGAGATACAGGCTGCTCCAACCTGCTGTAAAATGCTTGATTTCGAGAGTGAGCGAAACTAATGAAAACATTGTTGGGGTAAAACCTAAAGGGAAAGACCTAGCACCAAATCCAATTTGCCATCTGATCTAACTTCTGGAGGCAGTCAAAATGATCCTTAGAATTCTTCCCTACCTTATTCCTGTGCTGAGATACAGGCTGCTCCAACCTGCTGTAAAATGCTTGATTTCGAGAGTGAGCGAAACTAATGAAAACATTGTTGGGGTAAAACCTAAAGGGAAAGACCTAGCACCAAATCCAATTTGCCATCTGATCTAACTTCTGGAGGCAGTCAAAATGATCCTTAGAATTCTTCCCTACCTTATTCCTGTGCTGAGATACAGGCTGCTCCAACCTGCTGTAAAATGCTTGATTTCGAGAGTGAGCGAAACTAATGAAAACATTGTTGGGGTAAAACCTAAAGGGAAAGACCTAGCACCAAATCCAATTTGCCATCTGATCTAACTTCTGGAGGCAGTCAAAATGATCCTTAGAATTCTTCCCTACCTTATTCCTGTGCTGAGATACAGGCTGCTCCAACCTGCTGTAAAATGCTTGATTTCGAGAGTGAGCGAAACTAATGAAAACATTGTTGGGGTAAAACCTAAAGGGAAAGACCTAGCACCAAATCCAATTTGCCATCTGATCTAACTTCTGGAGGCAGTCAAAATGATCCTTAGAATTCTTCCCTACCTTATTCCTGTGCTGAGATACAGGCTGCTCCAACCTGCTGTAAAATGCTTGATTTCGAGAGTGAGCGAAACTAATGAAAACATTGTTGGGGTAAAACCTAAAGGGAAAGACCTAGCACCAAATCCAATTTGCCATCTGATCTAACTTCTGGAGGCAGTCAAAATGATCCTTAGAATTCTTCCCTACCTTATTCCTGTGCTGAGATACAGGCTGCTCCAACCTGCTGTAAAATGCTTGATTTCGAGAGTGAGCGAAACTAATGAAAACATTGTTGGGGTAAAACCTAAAGGGAAAGACCTAGCACCAAATCCAATTTGCCATCTGATCTAACTTCTGGAGGCAGTCAAAATGATCCTTAGAATTCTTCCCTACCTTATTCCTGTGCTGAGATACAGGCTGCTCCAACCTGCTGTAAAATGCTTGATTTCGAGAGTGAGCGAAACTAATGAAAACATTGTTGGGGTAAAACCTAAAGGGAAAGACCTAGCACCAAATCCAATTTGCCATCTGATCTAACTTCTGGAGGCAGTCAAAATGATCCTTAGAATTCTTCCCTACCTTATTCCTGTGCTGAGATACAGGCTGCTCCAACCTGCTGTAAAATGCTTGATTTCGAGAGTGAGCGAAACTAATGAAAACATTGTTGGGGTAAAACCTAAAGGGAAAGACCTAGCACCAAATCCAATTTGCCATCTGATCTAACTTCTGGAGGCAGTCAAAATGATCCTTAGAATTCTTCCCTACCTTATTCCTGTGCTGAGATACAGGCTGCTCCAACCTGCTGTAAAATGCTTGATTTCGAGAGTGAGCGAAACTAATGAAAACATTGTTGGGGTAAAACCTAAAGGGAAAGACCTAGCACCAAATCCAATTTGCCATCTGATCTAACTTCTGGAGGCAGTCAAAATGATCCTTAGAATTCTTCCCTACCTTATTCCTGTGCTGAGATACAGGCTGCTCCAACCTGCTGTAAAATGCTTGATTTCGAGAGTGAGCGAAACTAATGAAAACATTGTTGGGGTAAAACCTAAAGGGAAAGACCTAGCACCAAATCCAATTTGCCATCTGATCTAACTTCTGGAGGCAGTCAAAATGATCCTTAGAATTCTTCCCTACCTTATTCCTGTGCTGAGATACAGGCTGCTCCAACCTGCTGTAAAATGCTTGATTTCGAGAGTGAGCGAAACTAATGAAAACATTGTTGGGGTAAAACCTAAAGGGAAAGACCTAGCACCAAATCCAATTTGCCATCTGATCTAACTTCTGGAGGCAGTCAAAATGATCCTTATAATTCTTCCCTACCTTATTCCTGTGCTGAGATACAGGCTGCTCCAACCTGCTGTAAAATGCTTGATTTCGAGAGTGAGCGAAACTAATGAAAACATTGTTGGGGTAAAACCTAAAGGGAAAGACCTAGCACCAAATCCAATTTGCCATCTGATCTAACTTCTGGAGGCAGTCAAAATGATCCTTAGAATTCTTCCCTACCTTATTCCTGTGCTGAGATACAGGCTGCTCCAACCTGCTGTAAAATGCTTGATTTCGAGAGTGAGCGAAACTAATGAAAACATTGTTGGGGTAAAACCTAAAGGGAAAGACCTAGCACCAAATCCAATTTGCCATCTGATCTAACTTCTGGAGGCAGTCAAAATGATCCTTAGAATTCTTCCCTACCTTATTCCTGTGCTGAGATACAGGCTGCTCCAACCTGCTGTAAAATGCTTGATTTCGAGAGTGAGCGAAACTAATGAAAACATTGTTGGGGTAAAACCTAAAGGGAAAGACCTAGCACCAAATCCAATTTGCCATCTGATCTAACTTCTGGAGGCAGTCAAAATGATCCTTAGAATTCTTCCCTACCTTATTCCTGTGCTGAGATACAGGCTGCTCCAACCTGCTGTAAAATGCTTGATTTCGAGAGTGAGCGAAACTAATGAAAACATTGTTGGGGTAAAACCTAAAGGGAAAGACCTAGCACCAAATCCAATTTGCCATCTGATCTAACTTCTGGAGGCAGTCAAAATGATCCTTAGAATTCTTCCCTACCTTATTCCTGTGCTGAGATACAGGCTGCTCCAACCTGCTGTAAAATGCTTGATTTCGAGAGTGAGCGAAACTAATGAAAACATTGTTGGGGTAAAACCTAAAGGGAAAGACCTAGCACCAAATCCAATTTGCCATCTGATCTAACTTCTGGAGGCAGTCAAAATGATCCTTAGAATTCTTCCCTACCTTATTCCTGTGCTGAGATACAGGCTGCTCCAACCTGCTGTAAAATGCTTGATTTCGAGAGTGAGCGAAACTAATGAAAACATTGTTGGGGTAAAACCTAAAGGGAAAGACCTAGCACCAAATCCAATTTGCCATCTGATCTAACTTCTGGAGGCAGTCAAAATGATCCTTAGAATTCTTCCCTACCTTATTCCTGTGCTGAGATACAGGCTGCTCCAACCTGCTGTAAAATGCTTGATTTCGAGAGTGAGCGAAACTAATGAAAACATTGTTGGGGTAAAACCTAAAGGGAAAGACCTAGCACCAAATCCAATTTGCCATCTGATCTAACTTCTGGAGGCAGTCAAAATGATCCTTAGAATTCTTCCCTACCTTATTCCTGTGCTGAGATACAGGCTGCTCCAACCTGCTGTAAAATGCTTGATTTCGAGAGTGAGCGAAACTAATGAAAACATTGTTGGGGTAAAACCTAAAGGGAAAGACCTAGCACCAAATCCAATTTGCCATCTGATCTAACTTCTGGAGGCAGTCAAAATGATCCTTAGAATTCTTCCCTACCTTATTCCTGTGCTGAGATACAGGCTGCTCCAACCTGCTGTAAAATGCTTGATTTCGAGAGTGAGCGAAACTAATGAAAACATTGTTGGGGTAAAACCTAAAGGGAAAGACCTAGCACCAAATCCAATTTGCCATCTGATCTAACTTCTGGAGGCAGTCAAAATGATCCTTAGAATTCTTCCCTACCTTATTCCTGTGCTGAGATACAGGCTGCTCCAACCTGCTGTAAAATGCTTGATTTCGAGAGTGAGCGAAACTAATGAAAACATTGTTGGGTAAAACCTAAAGGGAAAGACCTAGCACCAAATCCAATTTGCCATCTGATCTAACTTCTGGAGGCAGTCAAAATGATCCTTAGAATTCTTCCCTACCTTATTCCTGTGCTGAGATACAGGCTGCTCCAACCTGCTGTAAAATGCTTGATTTCGAGAGTGAGCGAAACTAATGAAAACATTGTTGGGGTAAAACCTAAAGGGAAAGACCTAGCACCAAATCCAATTTGCCATCTGATCTAACTTCTGGAGGCAGTCAAAATGATCCTTAGAATTCTTCCCTACCTTATTCCTGTGCTGAGATACAGGCTGCTCCAACCTGCTGTAAAATGCTTGATTTCGAGAGTGAGCGAAACTAATGAAAACATTGTTGGGGTAAAACCTAAAGGGAAAGACCTAGCACTAAATCCAATTTGCCATCTGATCTAACTTCTGGAGGCAGTCAAAATGATCCTTAGAATTCTTCCCTACCTTATTCCTGTGCTGAGATACAGGCTGCTCCAACCTGCTGTAAAATGCTTGATTTCGAGAGTGAGCGAAACTAATGAAAACATTGTTGGGGTAAAACCTAAAGGGAAAGACCTAGCACCAAATCCAATTTGCCATCTGATCTAGCATCTGGAGGCAGTCAAAATGATCCTTAGAATTCTTCCCTACCTTATTCCTGTGCTGAGATACAGGCAGCTCCAACCTGCTGTAAAATGCTTGATTTCGAGAGTGAGCGAAACTAATGAAAACATTGTTGGGGTAAAACCTAAAGGGAAAGACCTAGCACCAAATCCAATTTGCCATCTGATCTAACTTCTGGAGGCAGTCAAAATGATCCTTAGAATTCTTCCCTACCTTATTCCTGTGCTGAGATACAGGCTGCTCCAACCTGCTGTAAAATGCTTGATTTCGAGAGTGAGCGAAACTAATGAAAACATTGTTGGGGTAAAACCTAAACGGAAAGACCTAGCACCAAATCCAATTTGCCATCTGATCTAACTTCTGGAGGCAGTCAAAATGATCCTTAGAATTCTTCCCTACCTTATTCCTGTGCTGAGATACAGGCTGCTCCAACCTGCTGTAAAATGCTTGATTTCGAGAGTGAGCGAAACTAATGAAAACATTGTTGGGGTAAAACCTAAAGGGAAAGACCTAGCACCAAATCCAATTTGCCATCTGATCTAACTTCTGGAGGCAGTCAAAATGATCCTTAGAATTCTTCCCTACCTTATTCCTGTGCTGAGATACAGGCTGCTCCAACCTGCTGTAAAATGCTTGATTTCGAGAGTGAGCGAAACTAATGAAAACATTGTTGGGGTAAAACCTAAAGGGAAAGACCTAGCACCAAATCCAATTTGCCATCTGATCTAACTTCTGGAGGCAGTCAAAATGATCCTTAGAATTCTTCCCTACCTTATTCCTGTGCTGAGATACAGGCTGCTCCAACCTGCTGTAAAATGCTTGATTTTGAGAGTGAGCGAAACTAATGAAAACATTGTTGGGGTAAAACCTAAAGGGAAAGACCTAGCACCAAATCCAATTTGCCATCTGATCTAACTTCTGGAGGCAGTCAAAATGATCCTTAGAATTCTTCCCTACCTTATTCCTGTGCTGAGATACAGGCTGCTCCAACCTGCTGTAAAATGCTTGATTTCGAGAGTGAGCGAAACTAATGAAAACATTGTTGGGGTAAAACCTAAAGGGAAAGACCTAGCACCAAATCCAATTTGCCATCGGATCTAACTTCTGGAGGCAGTCAAAATGATCCTTAGAATTCTTCCCTACCTTATTCCTGTGCTGAGATACAGGCTGCTCCAACCTGCTGTAAAATGCTTGATTTCGAGAGTGAGCGAAACTAATGAAAACATTGTTGGGGTAAAACCTAAAGGGAAAGACCTAGCACCAAATCCAATTTGCCATCTGATCTAACTTCTGGAGGCAGTCAAAATGATCCTTAGAATTCTTCCCTACCTTATTCCTGTGCTGAGATACAGGCTGCTCCAACCTGCTGTAAAATGCTTGATTTCGAGAGTGAGCGAAACTAATGAAAACATTGTTGGGGTAAAACCTAAAGGGAAAGACCTAGCACCAAATCCAATTTGCCATCTGATCTAACTTCTGGAGGCAGTCAAAATGATCCTTAGAATTCTTCCCTACCTTATTCCTGGGCTGAGATACAGGCTGCTCCAACCTGCTGTAAAATGCTTGATTTCGAGAGTGAGCGAAACTAATGAAAACATTGTTGGGGTAAAACCTAAAGGGAAAGACCTAGCACCAAATCCAATTTGCCATCTGATCTAACTTCTGGAGGCAGTCAAAATGATCCTTAGAATTCTTCCCTACCTTATTCCTGTGCTGAGATACAGGCTGCTCCAACCTGCTGTAAAATGCTTGATTTCGAGAGTGAGCGAAACTAATGAAAACATTGTTGGGGTAAAACCTAAAGGGAAAGACCTAGCACCAAATCCAATTTGCCATCTGATCTAACTTCTGGAGGCAGTCAAAATGATCCTTAGAATTCTTCCCTACCTTATTCCTGTGCTGAGATACAGGCTGCTCCAACCTGCTGTAAAATGCTTGATTTCGAGAGTGAGCGAAACTAATGAAAACATTGTTGGGGTAAAACCTAAAGGGAAAGACCTAGCACCAAATCCAATTTGCCATCTGATCTAACTTCTGGAGGCAGTCAAAATGATCCTTAGAATTCTTCCCTACCTTATTCCTGTGCTGAGATACAGGCTGCTCCAACCTGCTGTAAAATGCTTGATTTTGAGAGTGAGCGAAACTAATGAAAACATTGTTGGGGTAAAACCTAAAGGGAAAGACCTAGCACCAAATCCAATTTGCCATCTGATCTAACTTCTGGAGGCAGTCAAAATGATCCTTAGAATTCTTCCCTACCTTATTCCTGTGCTGAGATACAGGCTGCTCCAACCTGCTGTAAAATGCTTGATTTCGAGAGTGAGTGAAACTAATGAAAACATTGTTGGGGTAAAACCTAAAGGGAAAGACCTAGCACCAAATCCAATTTGCCATCTGATCTAACTTCTGGAGGCAGTCAAAATGAGTATTGGAATTCTTCCCTACCTTATTCCTGTGCTGAGATACAGGCTGCTCCAACCTGCTGTAAAATGCTTGATTTCGAGAGTGAGCGAAACTAATGAAAACATTGTTGGGGTAAAACCTAAAGGGAAAGACCTAGCACCAAATCCAATTTGCCATCTGATCTAACTTCTGGAGGCAGTCAAAATGATCCTTAGAATTCTTCCCTACCTTATTCCTGTGCTGAGATACAGGCTGCTCCAACCTGCTGTAAAATGCTTGATTTCGAGAGTGAGCGAAACTAATGAAAACATTGTTGGGGTAAAACCTAAAGGGAAAGACCTAGCACCAAATCCAATTTGCCATCTGATCTAACTTCTGGAGGCAGTCAAAATGATCCTTAGAATTCTTCCCTACCTTATTCCTGTGCTGAGATACAGGCTGCTCCAACCTGCTGTAAAATGCTTGATTTCGAGAGTGAGCGAAACTAATGAAAACATTGTTGGGGTAAAACCTAAAGGGAAAGACCTAGCACCAAATCCAATTTGCCATCTGATCTAACTTCTGGAGGCAGTCAAAATGATCCTTAGAATTCTTCCCTACCTTATTCCTGTGCTGAGATACAGGCTGCTCCAACCTGCTGTAAAATGCTTGATTTCGAGAGTGAGCGAAACTAATGAAAACATTGTTGGGGTAAAACCTAAAGGGAAAGACCTAGCACCAAATCCAATTTGCCATCTGATCTAACTTCTGGAGGCAGTCAAAATGATCCTTAGAATTCTTCCCTACCTTATTCCTGTGCTGAGATACAGGCTGCTCCAACCTGCTGTAAAATGCTTGATTTCGAGAGTGAGCGAAACTAATGAAAACATCGTTGGGGTAAAACCTAAAGGGAAAGACCTAGCACCAAATCCAATTTGCCATCTGATCTAACTTCTGGAGGCAGTCAAAATGATCCTTAGAATTCTTCCCTACCTTATTCCTGTGCTGAGATACAGGCTGCTCCAACCTGCTGTAAAATGCTTGATTTCGAGAGTGAGCGAAACTAATGAAAACATTGTTGGGGTAAAACCTAAAGGGAAAGACCTAGCACCAAATCCAATTTGCCATCTGATCTAACTTCTGGAGGCAGTCAAAATGAGTATTTGAATTCTTCCCTACCTTATTCCTGTGCTGAGATACAGGCTGCTCCAACCTGCTGTAAAATGCTTGATTTCGAGAGTGAGCGAAACTAATGAAAACATTGTTGGGGTAAAACCTAAAGGGAAAGACCTAGCACCAAATCCAATTTGCCATCTGATCTAACTTCTGGAGGCAGTCAAAATGATCCTTAGAATTCTTCCCTACCTTATTCCTGTGCTGAGATACAGGCTGCTCCAACCTGCTGTAAAATGCTTGATTTCGAGAGTGAGCGAAACTAATGAAAACATTGTTGGGGTAAAACCTAAAGGGAAAGACCTAGCACCAAATCCAATTGGCCATCTGATCTAACTTCTGGAGGCAGTCAAAATGATCCTTAGAATTCTTCCCTACCTTATTCCTGTGCTGAGATACAGGCTGCTCCAACCTGCTGTAAAATGCTTGATTTCGAGAGTGAGCGAAACTAATGAAAACATTGTTGGGGTAAAACCTAAAGGGAAAGACCTAGCACCAAATCCAATTTGCCATCTGATCTAACTTCTGGAGGCAGTCAAAATGATCCTTAGAATTCTTCCCTACCTTATTCCTGTGCTGAGATACAGGCTGCTCCAACCTGCTGTAAAATGCTTGATTTCGAGAGTGAGCGAAACTAATGAAAACATCGTTGGGGTAAAACCTAAAGGGAAAGACCTAGCACCAAATCCAATTTGCCATCTGATCTAACTTCTGGAGGCAGTCAAAATGATCCTTAGAATTCTTCCCTACCTTATTCCTGTGCTGAGATACAGGCTGCTCCAACCTGCTGTAAAATGCTTGATTTCGAGAGTGAGCGAAACTAATGAAAACATTGTTGGGGTAAAACCTAAAGGGAAAGACCTAGCACCAAATCCAATTTGCCATCTGATCTAACTTCTGGAGGCAGTCAAAATGAGTATTTGAATTCTTCCCTACCTTATTCCTGTGCTGAGATACAGGCTGCTCCAACCTGCTGTAAAATGCTTGATTTCGAGAGTGAGCGAAACTAATGAAAACATTGTTGGGGTAAAACCTAAAGGGAAAGACCTAGCACCAAATCCAATTTGCCATCTGATCTAACTTCTGGAGGCAGTCAAAATGATCCTTAGAATTCTTCCCTACCTTATTCCTGTGCTGAGATACAGGCTGCTCCAACCTGCTGTAAAATGCTTGATTTCGAGAGTGAGCGAAACTAATGAAAACATTGTTGGGGTAAAACCTAAAGGGAAAGACCTAGCACCAAATCCAATTTGCCATCTGATCTAACTTCTGGAGGCAGTCAAAATGATCCTTAGAATTCTTCCCTACCTTATTCCTGTGCTGAGATACAGGCTGCTCCAACCTGCTGTAAAATGCTTGATTTCGAGAGTGAGCGAAACTAATGAAAACATTGTTGGGGTAAAACCTAAAGGGAAAGACCTAGCACCAAATCCAATTG